>NC_092375.1:60624677-60924677 GCF_030028105.1 Mobula birostris | reverse complement strand
AAGTTCAAGAGGTTCCCCAGGGAACTATGACAGTTGAGAAGCTAAGTAATGTTTTAGATTTTAAGAGATAAATATGTAACATTTTTGAATATTTGGAGTCCTTATTTATAGCTCCGATGATGAAGATCTTGGTTCTTTGGGGGAAAGTAACAAATATATATTAAATTTATTTTTATCCCATGGAGCATGTGCAAACCTTCCAATATTCAGGCAGTTCTTTTTTTCTTTCTTTTTAGGTAGGAGTATATATCAGCGGGGGAGGGTTAAGGGGAGGGAGGAGGGTAGATATTATTATCTCATGTATCACTTTGAAAACTCAATAAAAATTATATTAAAAAAAAGCAGAGAACAACCTACCTTGGATCTCAATGAGGAAATGAGGCCGGTTTAATAATGACCTCAAAGTAAAAGAGAGATAGTGATTACAGCCTGATAGAAGTTTACATTCAATTTTTGGTGCAAGGATCTTGAGTCAGAAATAATTGTGTTTAATTTAGGCCATTACAATGGAATGAGGATTGAGTTGGCTGAAATGAACTGAGTAGCTAGATTATTGGGAAAGGAGGAAAGTTATGCCAGCAAGCAATAGCAGGAATTTAAGAAAGCAATTCATGACACTCAGCAAAAATATATCCCAATAAGAAGGAAAGATTCTATTCTAAGGGAGGTGATTGGGGGGAGGGAGGGTGTTTTGGAGGGGCCTGACGGTAAAATCAAACATGGCTAGCCAAGAAGCCTGGTTATAGTATTAAGCTGGAAGAGAAAACATGTAATGAGGTGAAAGTTAGCAATAGAGCTGAAAACTGGATGAAATTTAGAATCCAATATACTGGCAAAAAATATAAGGGAAAATAAATTATTAAGGCAAGTTAACAAGATAGGGAAAAATAGAGGCTTTTTTTAAATTAAAAAAGCGAGGGGCCCAAATAAATATTGAAACACAGAGAATGTTGGGGAAATAGTTATTAGAACAAAGGAATAGCAGAGAAATTAAATAGATATTTTGTATCAGTCTTTAAAGTAAACACATGACATTATTACTGACGTGCTGGGGAGAAATTTAATGACATTGCCATTAAGAAATAGTGCTAAACAAACTAAAAGGGTTAAAGGCTGACAAGTCTAGGATCCTAAACAATATGGTTACTGAGATAACGGACGCATTAATTATAATCTTTGAAAAATGCTCAGATTCTGGAGAAATACTAGAAGATTGGAAAACTGCCAACATAACACCCCCGACTCAAAAAAGGCAACTATAGGCTGATTAGTCTTGCATCTATTGTTGGAAAAACTAAATAGAAAAATTACAACAATGCGTAATTACTAGGGAAGTAGTAGCCGCACAATTGGAAAATCATGATCTAATCACATAGCGACACTATGGTTTCATGAAAAGGAAACTGCTTGAAAATTTACTAGCTTTTTTGGGAGAAATTTCGACTAGTGAATAGAGAGGGTACCAGTGGGTTTATACTATTTGGACTTCTGAAAGGCATTCAGCAAATTGACTCACAAAAGATTAAGTCTTGAGACAAGCGCCTACGATGTTGACGATATTGTGTTAGCATAGATAGAAGATGGAAGCACTGAGTAGGGATGCGGCATTCATCTTGAAACTGACAGCCTGTAGTGACACAGCACAGGGATCAGTATGGAGGCCATGGGACAACAACTGTTTGTGATATATATTGGTGATTTGGAAGATGGAAATAAATGTGTTCTAATCACATTTGTAGAGAATGTGAGAAAGCAATTTGTGAAGACAATTCAGCAAGTTCACAGAGGGAGATTTATAGATTAAGCGAGCACAAGAAGTTAGTAAATGGTATGTAATGAGGAAGAAAGGGCTAAAGAATAGTACTTAAATGGGATATGACTGTGGAAAGGGATTCAGGGATCCTTATGCATGAAACTATCACGTACAACAGCATTTAGTAAGCTAACCTGTATTTGAAGCAGTTTGAGTAGGGAGGTCTGCTGCAACTTACAAGGCACTACTTCGTTCGAGGCGGTGGAGGTGGTTCTTGGTATGGAGGAAGAGTTAACCACTTCGGGATTCCATAAGATACTGGAGCAGAATTAGGCCACTTGGCCCATCAAGTCTGCTCCACCATTTCATCAAAGCTGATCCATTTTTCCTCTCAGCCCCAGTCTCCTGCCTTCTCCCTGTATCCCTTCATGCCCTGACCAATCAAGAATCTATCAACCTCTGCCTTAAATATACATACTTAAGGGGCCTTCACAGCTGCCTGTAGCAAAGAATTCCACAGATTTACCACGCTATGGCTAAAGAAATTCCTCCTCAACTCTGTTCTAAATGGACGCCCCTCTATTCTGAGGCCATGCCCTCTGGTCTTAGACTCTCCCAGCATAGGAGACATCCTCTGTACATCCATTCTATCAAGGCCTTTCACCACTCGATAGGTTTCAAAAAGGTCACCCCTCAATCTTCTGAATTCCAGTGGATACAGGCCCAGAGCCATCAAACGTTGTAGAATGATTTTCGTGAACCTCCTTTGAACCCCCTTCAGTTTCAGAATGTCCTTTCTAAGCCCGCCCAGAACTGCTCACAATACTCCCAAGTGAGGCCTCAACCAGTGCATTATAAAGTCTCACCGTTACATCCTTGATAGTTTAGAAGAATGACAGAGGATTTAAAAATATGATTAATCTAGGATTAGTGTAAATAGGTATTGGACTGTCAGCATAGATTTGGTGGGCTGAAAGGCTGTGTTCCATCCTGTATCATCCCCCTGCCCCCATGATTATCATTGAATTGTGTAAGATTCTTAGGGGTCAGAGAGGGTAAATGTTAACAGAATGTTTCCTTGTTTGGGAGAATCCAGAACAAAAGGAGTGGATGTCAGAATAAGGGGCAGTTTGTAAAGACATAGATGAGGAAGTGAATTTTTGGAACTTTACCATAGAATCAGAATCAGATTCATTATCACTGACATCTCCATGTCATGAAATTTGTTTTGTGGCTGCAGTAGAGTGCAAGAAATATAAAATTACTACAAGTTACAATAATAAGTAAATACATAGTGCAAAAGAGAAATGGTGAAATGGTGTTCATGGACCATTCAGAAATGTAATGACATTCCTAACACATTGAGTGTGGTCCCTCCTGATGGTAGCAATGAGAAGAGAAATTTGCTCAAGATTACCGTGGGGCAGAGTTACTGTGTATATTTGAGGTTGTGTGGATATACAGTCAGTGGCCACTTTATTAGATACCCATATGCACCTGCTTGTTAATGCCAATATCTAATCAGCCAATCAGGTGGCAGCAACTCAATGCATAAAAGCATGCCAACATGGCCAAGAGGTGCAGTTGTTGTTCTGACCAAACACCATAATGGGAAAGAAATGTGGTCTTAGTGACTTTGACCTTGGAATACTTGCTGGTGCCAGACGGGGTGATCTGAGTATCTCAGAAACTGCCAGTCCCCTGGGATTTTCATGCACAATAGTCTCTAGAGTTTATAGAGAATGCTACGAGAAACAAAAAAAGGCATCCAGTGAGTGGCAGTTCTGTGGGTAAAAACACCTGGTTGATGAGAGAGGTCAGAGGAGAATGGCCAGACTGGTTCAAGCTGACAGGATGCCAACAGTAACACAAATAAACGTGTTACAACAGTGGTGTGCGGAAGAGTGTCTCTGAGCACACAACACAATAAACCTTGAAGCGGATGTGCTACGGCAGCAGATACTCAGGATACTCAGTGTCCTCCTGTACCGAATAAAGGAGCCACTGAGTGTATTTCTAATCAGTAAAGGGTTTAGGAAAAGGGCAGGAAAGCGGGGAACAGTGGATCAGCCATGGTTGTACTGAGTGATGGAAAAGGTTTGAGGAGCTGAACGCCTACTGCTATCCCATATCTTGTGGTCTTACAGGACAAATACATCAATTGAGGTCAAAAAAAACAAATTAGTCATTGGTTTATTGTCACATGTACTGAGGTACAGTGAAAACTTTATTTTGTATGTGATCCATTCACATTGTTCCAATGAGGAAGTACAAGGGAAAACAAGAACAGAGTGCAGAATAATGTTTTACCATTACAGAGTAAGTGTAGTGCAGGCAGACAATTAAGGTGCAGGGCTATAACAAGGTAGGTTGTGAGGTCAAAAATCCATCCTATTGTACTAGGGGCCTGTTCAGTAGTTTTAAAACAGCGGTATAGAAGATGTCCTTGAGCCTGATGGAATGTGCCGTCAGGCATTTATTTGTACCTTCTGCCCAAAGGGAAATGGGGAGAAAGGAGAATTCCCAGGATGGAAGGGTTCTTTGATTATGTTATCTGCTTTAGAAGGTAGTGGAGAACAAAGGGGAGCAAATTCCCATGATATGCTGAGCTGTGCCCACGGCTCTCTGCAGTTTCATGCATCTCAAAGTTCAAAGTAAATCTATTATTAAAGTACATATATGTCACCATATACAACCCTGAGATTTGTTTTCTTGTGGGCATGCACAGTAAGCTCAAGGAACACAATAAAATCAATGAAAGAATGAGCCCAACAGGACAGACAAATAACCAATGTGCAAAGAACAACAAACTCTGCAAATATAAAATGCAAAATAATAATAAATAAATAAGCAATAAGTGTGGAGAATATCAGGTGAGGAGTCCTTGAAAGTGACTCCATTGTTTGTGGGAACAATTCAATGACAGTGCAAGTGAAGTAATCTCCTCCGGTTCAAGAGCTTGATGGATGAGTGGTAATAACTGTTCCCGCACCCAGTGGTGTGGGTTCTCAGGATCCTGCACATTCTTCCTGACAGCAACAGCTAGAAGAGAACATGGCCTGGGTGGTGGGTGTCCTTGACAATGGATGCTGCGTTCCTGCGACAGCACCCCATGTAGATGTGCCCACTGGTGGGGAGGGCTTTACCCATGATGGACTGGGCCGTATCTGTTAATTTTTATAGGATTTTCTGTTCAAGGGCATTGGTGTTTTCATACCAGGCAGGCCATGATGCAGCAGTCAATACACTCTCCACCACACATCTATAAATGTCTTTCAAAGTTTTAAATGGCAGGCCGAATCTTTGCAAACTTCTAAGGAAGTAGAGGTGCTGCCGTGCTTTCACTGTAATTGCACTTCTGTGCCTGGCCCAGGACAAATCCTCTGAAATGATAACACTGAGGAGTTTAAAGTTGCTGTTCCTCCTCACCTCTGATCTCCTGATGAGGACTGACTCGTGGACCTCCAGTTTCCTCCTGTGGTCAATAATCAGCTCCTTGGTTTTGCTGACATTGAGTGAGAGGTTATTATGGCAGCACTCAGCCAGATTTTCATTCTCCCTCCTATATGCTGATTTGTCATCACCTTTGATTTGCAGACATCCCACCCTGCAAAAACTCATTTCAGGGAGGTAGCACCATCAATTTGCGGGAGACTCCTGGAACTTCCGGGAGAGGTGGGATGTCTGAAATAGAGTAGCTCCTTAGCAGCTAGCCAGCTAGTTTAAATAGCGTTAGCTATGCTAATGAACGAATGACGCCTGTTAAACTCACTTCAACATGTCTTTTACAGTCTTAACCCACCATGGGCAATAGAAAAGTCACTGTTGCAAACAGTGCAGCGAGCAACACTGTCATTATTTTTGACCCCTATTAGGCAGGGGTACACTTTAGTGTAGTCTGGGGTGACATACGTCTCTTTTGGAAAAGTCTCCCATGGCGCGCGCTCTCTCTAGCGCTGTCTCGCTCGCTGTCTCTCGAGGTCGCTCTCACACTCTCACTGTCTCTCTAGCGCACTCTGTCTCTCATGGTCACTCTCGCGCTCGCTCTCTAGCGCACTCTCGTGGTCGCTCTTGTGCTCGCTCTCTTTAGTGCGTTCTCTCACTCTCTAGCGGATGCTCTCTCTCATCGCTGTCGCTTTCGCTCTCTCTCTCACTCTCACTCTCTCTCACTCTCTCTCTCACGCTCTCAAAAAAAATTGATTTCCGGGATATTGTATATAATTTGCGGGCATCAGGGAGCCACTATTAATATGCAGGAGACTCCCGGAACTTCCGGGAGAGGTGGGATGTCTGGATTTGGCCAATGACAATGCAAATTGCAGCAAACAAATATGATATTGGAGTCGTACTTAGCCACACAGTCATAAGTGTAAAGTGAGTGTAGCGGGGGGCTAAACACACAGCCTTGTAGTGCTCCTATGCTGATGGAGATTATGGAGGAGATGTCGTTACCAATCCAAACTGACTGAAGTTTGCAAGTGAGGAAATCAAGGATCCAACTGCACAAGGAGGTATTGAAGCCAGGGTCTTGAAGCTTATTGATTAGTTTTGAGTGGATGATAGTGCTGCATGCCAATCTGTATTTGATAAAAAGCATCCTGATGTATGCATCTTTGCTGTTCGGATGATCCAGGGTTGAGTGAAGGCCAATGAAATGGCATCTGCTGATTAGGCAAATTGGAGTAGATCCAAGTTGCTTTTTAGGCAGGAGTTGATATGTTTCATCACCAACCTCTCAAAGCATTTAACCACAGTGGATGTAAGTGCTACTGGACAATAGTCGTTGAGGCAGGTTATCATATTCTACTTAGGCACCAGTATGATTGAAGCCTGCTTGAAGCAGTTGGGCACCTCAGATTACTGTGGCAAGAGGTTAAGGATATTGGTGAACTCTCCAGCCAGTCAATCAGCACGGCCTTTAGTACTCAGACAGGTACCTCATCTGGGCCAGGTGCTTTCCATTGGTTCACTCTTCTGAAGGATGCTCTCACGTCGGTCTCAGACTGAAATCACAGTGAGGGCTGTGGGAGTTCCTCCATGTTTTGATGGTCAAAGCGAGCATATTGAGCTCATTGAGGAGCGAAACCTTGTTGTCACCTATATTGCTTGGTTTCACTTTGTAAGAGGTAATAGCATTCAAACCCTGCCACAGCCGTCCGGGATCCCCAGTCACTCAAGTTTGGTTCAGAATTGCCACTTCGCACGTGAGATAGTTTTCTGGAAGTCGTACCTGGACCTCTTGTATTTTACTTGGTTGCCAGACCTGAATGCCAGTGATCTGGTCCTTAGCAGACTGCAGAACTCACGATCTATCCAGAGCTTCTGGTTGAGGCAGACTCTGAATGATATTGTGGGGGCATATTAGTCCACGACTGTTTTAATAAAATCGGTGACAATGACTTGGGCAGAACAGTTGCCATATGAAGCTGTGAAGCATTTCAACAATGAAGTTCAATGTGCATTCTCGTTCAGCAATATAGAACAAATTTCCACCCCCACCTTTTATATACAAAATCAAATAACTTTAAAAAAAACTCATACCTTTGAAAGCAATGTAAACATGTGATTTATTTTTAAGCTGGCAAAAAGACAATCTATCCACTGTGGCTTCATTCACTCTGATATAATGTCTTGATGCTAGCAAAGCTGCTTTCATTGATTTTTCTCTCTGAATTTAGTGCTGGGCCTTTTCCTTGCACTGCAGAAATCCTCATGAGATTATAGTCTGACATTAGATACCCAAATACATGATGGTGTATGTTTGCAATGGCAATGCACTTCAGCTTTGGCCCAGACACAAAGCAATGATGCAAGTGCTTTGAAGGTGAAGTTAGTAGGACAAATAGTTTGTATTTCCTTGATTGCAAGAGACTGAGCATTAAATTGGAGATATTGAAGTGAACGAAGTTTGAAACTTTCTGTCCAGAGTGACTATGGATGCTGAGAGGATGGGAGGCTAAAGTTAGTGTGTGAATGAAGTTTCTTTTCACAGAGAGCTTTACATACCTGGATTGAGCTGTCAGTGAATGGTGGAAGTGGATACAATAGTGACATTTAATATGCATGTAGACAGGCACATGCACTTGCAGAGAATGGAGGGATATAGATCATCTGTAGTCATATAGGATTGGTTAAATTTAGCATAATGGTCAGCACAGACAGCATGGGCAGAAGGACCTGTTCGTGAGCTGTACTGTTCCAAAAAAATAAAACACCTCTAAGCCTTACAGAATAGAAATAATTTTGTTTGATAATCGTATGTGGGTTGTTTTGTCTCAAACATAGGACATTGAGAAAGGATCTGTTTAAGTTGAGAATCATAGGGGTAGAGAGTGCAAAAGGTTCAAGTTCAAAGGCAATTGGCAAAAGAGCCAGGTGTGGTGGAGGATAGGATCTTTGAGATGTTCTAAAAAGGGGGCTGAATATGTTCTTGGAAAGTGCTTAAAAATAAAAGTAGGGATCTAGTAGGAGGGTGTTGAATGAGAACTAACTGGATGCTTTTGTGCAGAGGTAGCAGGGCTGGATTCCCTCCTTCCTGTGATTCTGTCCATCAGCAGAAATAGAGCCAAGCGAGAAAAATGGAGTTATGTTCTCAGTGAAAGCTGCAGAAGGCTGGAAAGACTGAGTAGCCACTCATGTTCAGAAGTTCCTGCCTACGTCCTTCCAAGAGCAAAAAGCATTTGACTTTTGACCGGAGCACCCGGCATAATTTGCATCATTTGGAAAAACTGTTCCAGTAAGATTCATAAAAATGTACAGTACTAAATTAATAAGAATATCAATTTAATGAAAATTTGTGGCTATTTCATCTTATATTTTTTGTAAAATATTCTGACTTTAAATTGAGTTCTCAAATTCCTCCTGATTTAACATAGGATTGGATCTATAAAGGAGATAATTTTGTGTATATTGAGATTTAAGCCTGTAATATAAAACAGATTTTTCAGATATATAGTGAGTACCAGAGAGGCAAGAGTGGACATCAGACTGCTGGAAAATGACACTGGAGAAGTAGAAGTAGGGAACAAAGAAATGGCAATGAATTAAATAAGTATTTTGTATCACTGTTTACTGTGCAAGACACCAGCAACATACCAGAAAGTTGAGAGAGTCAGGAAGCAGAAGTGAGTGTGTTTGCTTTTGCTAAGGAGAAGGTACTTGGGAAGCTGAAAGGTCTGAATGTAGAAAGGTCATGTGGACCAGACTGACACACCCCGGGTTTCTAAAAGGGGCACCTGAAGAGATGGTAGAGGCAGTAGTAGTGATCATTTGGGAGCCCATTGTATTACAGGAAAAATACTAGCATAGATAGGAGAATGGCTGACTGGCAGGAGGCAAAGAGTGGGAATCGCTGATGGTGACTAGTGGTGCTCCCCGAAGGTTGGTGCTGGCTCCACTACCTTACGTGTTATATGTTAATGATCTGGATGATGGAATTGATGGCTTTGTGGCCAAGTTTGTAGATGGTACAGAGATGGATGGAGATGTGGATAATGTTGAGGAAGCAGGGAGTCTGCAAATGAACTTGGACAGGATGGGCAAATGGACGATCAACTGGCAGATGGAATACAAAGTAGTTTTGTACTTTGGTAGAACGAATAAAGGTGTAGACTGTTTTCTAAATGGGGAACAAGTTCAGAAATTGGAGATGCAAAGGAACTTGGAAGTCTTAGTGCATAATTCCCTAAAGTTACTGAGGAAGGCAAATGTGATGCTGGCATTCATTTCAAGAGGACTAGAATATAAAAGCAAGGATCTTGGGCTGAGGCTTTATAAGGCACTGGTCAGGCTACATATAGAGTAATGTAAGCAATTTTGAGCCCCATATCTAAGGATGGATGGACTGGCATTGTAATCGGTGGAGATGAAGTTTACAGGAATGGTTTCAGGGATGAGAGGGTCACCCTGTGAAGAGCATTTGATGGCTGTGCATCTGTGCACACGGAAGGATGAGGGGGGAGATCGCATTGAAGCCTATTGAATATTGAAAGGCCTAGGTAGAGTGGACATGGAGAGGATGTTTCCAGTTGGAGAACCAGGACCAGAGGGAACAGCCTCAGATCAAAAGAGCATCCGTTTAGAATAGAAATGATGAGAAATTTATTAGCCAGAAGGAGGCAATTCTCTGGAATTCATTGCCACAGACAGCTGTGGAGGCCAAGTCATTGGTATATTTAAAGTAGAGTTTAATAGATTCTTAATTAATAGGGATGTCAAGGGTTACAGGGAGAAGGCAGGAGAATGGGGCTGAAAGGGAAAAACAAATCAGCCATGACCAAACGTTGAAGCAGAACTCAATGGGCCAAATGACCTAATTCTGCTCCTATCTCAGATGGACTTAACCAAAGATGTTCGGCAAAATACAAAGTGTGTTGAACAGATCACTCAGTGGTGTACAACTTTTATACAACTCTCAGATGTAATTCATGTAAAGGCATTCAGTGTATGTCCTAATCTTTATTTTCTCTTTTTCTCTGTAGACGTTAACTGAACCCGCTGCATTTGCCGATGAATCAAGCTGCCAGTGCAAAGCTCCTCATGAAAGATTGACTATTGCTCAGGCCCGCTTTGGAACACCAAGTTAGTCTTTGATTTCGTAACAGCTACTATTACAAACATTCACATTTTTCATATTCAGTGTCTGATACAAGTAGGGCTTGAAAAATTACATCTATTTTTATTGACCCATTAAGAGCAGAGGGAAACCACTACAGGTAAAATACATGTCCAATCTTCATGTCTTTAATGACATTCTCCAAACAAAGCATAGAACTTGACTACCCTGCACCATCCACTCTCTTAATGACCTTCCCATATTGTAGGGAAACGATAATCTCTGTTTCTTTACCTTGACCACCAACTATCTCCTTAAACTCTTCTCCTTCCCTCCCCCCCCCCCCCGCAAAAACAGTGTGAAGATGCCATGCTCTTCTTTGCCATTGAGAATGCAGATGTTTGTTTTCTTGCAGCAGACCATGAGGCCAAGACCCCCCATTAGCAGTGTGGGGTAATAGTCACTTAGCTGGTTTTCTGCCCTGCAGTTAATGCTGATTTTTCCCACGTGTATATCTCTATATTATCCAATTAAGACTCTTAATACCTACCACATGTGCATCTTATATGAACCATTTAAGACTCAATACCTACATTCAGGGAAGTATTTTAATCAAAGTCTCAACTGAGGATTTCTTTGACTATAAATTACTATAACCATGGTGCATTTTCACTCATCCTTATTTTGACTATACCATCAAACTTCAAAACCCCTTTTCATTTCCCAAATAAGTGAACTTGCTGTTTGTTGGTTCATCCTTATTCATCTGATGAGAGCTATAGTTTCTTAAGTCATTAGAAAGACAAAGGAAATGGTGATGGACCTTGGGAAGACAAACCCTGCACTGCTCCCTGGTGCTACTGATGGTGAGGATATGGATGTGGTGAGGACCTACAAGTACCTGGGGGTGAACCTGGATGACAGACTTGAGTGGAGCACCAACACAGAGGCTGTGTACAAGAAGGGCCAGAGTCGCCTCTACTTCCTGAGGAGACTGAGGTCCTTTGGAGTATGCAGGCCTCTCCTTCACATTTTTACCAACCTGTTGTTGCCCTTACAATCTTCTATGTGGTGCTGAGCTGGGGCAATGGCATCAACACTGGTGATTCAACCTGCTGAATGAACTGATTAGAAAGGCTGGCTCTGTTATAGGAGTCAAACTGGACACACTGGAGGCTGTGGGAGAACTAGGGACCCTACAGAAAATCCTGGCAATTCTGGACAATGTTTCTCACCCTCTGTATGCCACCTTGGCTGAACAGGGGAGCAGTTTTAGTAATAGACTAAGACAGCTGCGCCGCTCCTAAGAGCGCTATATGAGGTCATTCTCACCCTCGGCCTTTAGGCTCAATAATGAGTCAACCTGTAGCCGGGGAAGTGATGACTCCCTCCTGTTAGACTGTTTGAGGTAACTTTTATTCTTTCTTAATTATCTTCTAATATTTGTATATCTGTGCACTTGTAATGCTACCATGACACTGTAATTTCCTTTGGGATTAATAAAGTATGTATCTATCTACCGAGTCCATTACCTCTGGCAATCACCAGATTGTATCCTAGCCTCCCAGGAGCAGAGGCATCACAGATAAGGCAGAGGCACTCAGTGCATGGATTAGCCTGGGATTATAATATTATAGCTATTACAGAAATTAGTCTGAGGGATCAACAGGACTGGCAGCTCAATGTTCATGGGTATTGATGCTTCCATTGCAACGTTTCAATAGTGTTGGGGGAGTTTCAATATGTAGATAGATTGGGAGGATCAGGTTGGTGCAGGCTCCGAGAGAAGGAATTTATAGAATGCCTAAGAGTAAGCTTCTTAAAGAAGCTTGAGACTGAACACACCAGGGAAAAGGCAGTTCTGGATTGGGTATTGTGTAATGATCAGGGAGCTGAAAGTAAAGGAACCCTTAAGAAGCAGTGATAGAATTCGCCCTGCAGTTTAAGAGTGAGAAGCTGAACTCAGATGAATTAGTATTACAGTAGAGAAAGGGCAATGACAGGCATGAGAAGGAGCTGGGTAAAACTGGTTGGAAGGGGACACTAACAGGAATATCAGTGGTTGAAGTTTCTGGGAGCAATTCGGAAGACAGAGGATAGATACATCCCAGAGATGAAGAACTATTCTAAAGGGAGGCTTAGGCAAACGTGGCTGACAAGGGAATTCAAAGATAGCATAAAACCAAAAGAGAGGGCATACATTATAGCAAAAATTAGTGGGAAACTAGTTGGAAAAACAACTGAAACATTCTGTGTGCCACAGTTCCCAATGAGATGTTGGATTACATAGCGGGAGACAGATGTCAAAAAAAATGAGCAGGGGCAGTTGGGACATTGTGCATTCCACAGTTCCCAAACAGATTTGAATTGTGTAATGCGAGAGGGATTTCAAAAGAAGCGAGCGGGGGCAGTCAGGATGTTCTGCATCCCACAGTTCCCAAGCAGACATTTGAGTGTGTGTAATTAGGCACTTGGCAAGATTCAATAAAAAGAAGTTAGGTTTAAGTGGTGTGGCAATGTGGGTGCGGGCCAGTGTTAGAGTGGGGAGTTCAGGCTTTGGCTCATTGAGGCTTCGGCAAGGGGACACAAAGGCTGTGGGTAGATTTTTCCTTTCTTCCTTCCTCCCTCCTCCCTCCTCCCTCCCCCCTCCCCCCTCCCCCCTCCCCCTCCCCCTCCCTCCTCCCCTCTCTCCCCCTTCCCCCTTCCTCCTCCTCCTCCCCTTCCTTCCTTCTCCTCCCCTTCCTTCCTTCCCCTCCCTCTCCCTTCCTTCCCTTCCCTCCCCTCCCCTCCTTCCTTCCCTCCTTCCCCTCCTTCCTTCCCTCCTTCCCCTCCTTCCTTCCCTCCTTCCCTTCCTTCTTTCTGTCCCCTCCTTCTCTCCCCTCCTTCTCTCCCCTCCTTCTCTCCCCTCCTTCTCTCCCCTCCTTCTCTCCCCTCCTTCTCTCCCTTCCTTCCTTCCCTCCCTTCCTCTCCCTCCCTGTTTTCCTTCCCTCTCCCTCCCTCCCTTCCCTCTTTGTCCCTCCCTCCCTTGCCTCCCAGTCAGAGCAGTGGGGATGCCAGGCAAGAGAGTGCAATACTCCTTGCGGGATGTGGGATCTGGGCTGAGTTTGCCAGTTGGATACAGAATTAGATTGCTAATAAGAGGCAGAGGGTTGAGGTGGAGGGTTGCTTTTCAAATTGGAGGTCCGTGACAAATATTGAGCTGCAGGGGTTAGTCTGGGTCCACTGTTATTTGCCATATTTAAAAATGATTTGGATACAAATATTTGCTACATGGTTATTAATTTTGCAGATGACACTGAAGTTGATAGCATAGTGTTTAGTGAATAAGGTTCTTTGAGGTTACAGTGAGATATAGATCAACTGGAAAAGTGGACAAAGGAATGGTTGATGGAATTTAATTTGACAAGTGCAAAGTGATGTATTTTGGGAAGTTAAGCCAGGGCTGGGAATACACAGTAAAAGACAGGAACTTGGCGACATGTATCAAACAGAGAGACTTTGAGGTACAAGTACATAATTCCCTGAAAGTGGTGATGCAGGTAGATAGGGTGGAGAAGGAGGTGTGTTGTAAACTTGCTGTCATTAATCTAGGCACTGAGTATAGGTGTTGAGATGTCATGTTACAATCATAAAATATAGGTTAAACTGCACTTACAGTATTTTGTGCAAATCTGGTAGCCACACTGTAGGAAGGTTGTGATTAAGCTGGAGAGGATGCAGAAATGGTTCACAAGGATGTTGTCTAGATTGGAGGGCTTGAGTTACAAGATTAGATAGGTTAGATCTGTTTTCCCTTCTGAGCAAAGGAAGGCAAGAGGTGAAATGAGAGAGCCGCGTGAAATTCTGAGAAGCAAGGATAGAGTCTGTTTCTCATGGTCAGGATATCTAAAGCTAGAGGATGTAGGTTTAAGGTGAGTATGAGGGGGTTTCAAAGGAATCTGAGAGGTAAATATTTCACAAAAAGAGTAGTTGTTATCTGAAATAAACTCCTAGGAGAGGTGTTGGAGCCATGTAAGAGGCATCTGGGCAGTCCCTCCCAGTCCTCCCCCTCTCTTCGCCACTGAAACTTTCACCCACTGAATTGCAATGGGGTAGTACTGAATGGGCTAGCCACACATTCCATTGTATTACTGCCAAGGAAGTAAGTGAAGGTGAAAAATTGCCTCCTCAAAAACAAACAAAAAATGTTCTTCCTATGAAATGGGTTACATGAAGAGCCAAATGATGAAAAATGGACAAAATAAATGTTGTCAAACCACTTTATCACAATGTCCATTTAAAGCTAATTGTCATCTGGTCTTTGTTACAAAGAACCCTCCAGCTATAGCAGAATTCAGGAGAATTATCAAACTATATACGATTAAAATAATATCACTGCTGCTGGTGGCTCAGCTGGACAGATGTACACTATATCCAACTATATCACATTGAATGGAAATCTCAGATTAGTGTCTGGTCAATCTGTGTTGTGGTGAAGAGAGAACAATAATTGAACTTGGTAACCTCAAGCTGATGAAGGACCAGTTTATGAAAAACCTGCTGCTCCTCATCTTCATTCCTGATTCCATTTTGAAAAGTGTGGGCAGTAGGTATGCACAAAGTTAGATGCAGTTCACTTACCTGAAGCTGGGCCTTGATGTTTGTAGTGTTATGGGTCATCACGTGGATACAGCCCTCGCCACTGCCTATCACTTCAGAAAGAGGAAAATGAAGAGGAAGACACTGAACAGAGCCATTTAGTATGCAGAGAGGTTGAGAGTCCTAATTACTACAGATTTCTGGTAGATGGGAGGAGGGTGGATTGGGCAATGTCTAATAGTGTAGTTAGCCATGTGAAAATCTATATCCCTGAGTTCAACAACAGATGTAAGTCATTCAGATCATTGTGGTGCTGCTTTGATTAGAGTCTTGACATTGGTACCCAGTTATCTGTCCTTGCTGTTGTCATCAGAATTGCCTCCTGTCCCCTACAGATACACATCCTTCAATTATCCATTCAATTATCCAAAGCCAGCTTTAGAAAAACAATATGCCTGGCTTTCTTTCATGTCCCTTTTCCCTTTTTTCCTTGGTCCAATACTCCTCACCAAGAAAAAAAGCTTACGGGGTTTTGCAGCTACCATGCACCTGCAATCTTCAAGAGGTTCAAGCTCAGCAGCACATGCTAGTTGGCAAGTAACTTTTTGAGACACTGTGCTGATGGATATATTCAATAACAGCATGGTTGGCACTGACTACACACGTGCTTCAATCGTGATCAGAGGTGGAGCAGAAAAATGCAGGTGCTGCCTGCGTAACACTGACACACCAACTTTGTGGCATTTTGAGATCCTTTGAACCTGTAGCATTGGCATTGAATTGCATGCCCCTGTCAGAAAGGAAGCGTGGTCTCTGCCTATTTACAACTTAGCCTCACCAGTCTCTTAGGTGTTGGCAAAGGGGGGGTGGAATATGAGGGGGGGGGGAGTTAAAAAAAACTAATAATTTCACCCAAAACATTGTGGCATTGTATTTGTAGTTTATAAAGTGCAAGTTGTTTAATGGCTGGTTGTTGTATACCACTTTCTAATTCTCTGTTACTTTAACCTTTTACAGTTGACAGACCAGTGAGAGTTTATGCAGATGGAATATTCGATCTCTTTCACTCAGGTCATGCTCGAGCTCTCATGCAGGCTAAAAATCTCTTCCCAAATACCTACTTACTTGTGGGAGGTAAGAACTGAGAGGCAATCCACTTGAAACTAATTGAGAAAAGCCAATTGATGAATGTGCCATCCATAGGTACTCAAGCAGGGGTTTAGAAACTCAAAACTCCCTCCCTCCGGTATGATTATTCTTCATTCTGGGACCTACAGAACCCACATTCACAGACAAGCTTTTGTTGGAAGGCAACACAGTCTGCTCCACAAACTCTCCTTTGGTTCCTTTTGGTGTTAGCCAAATGGTATAGCTTTTCCTGAATGAAACATTGCAAATTCTGGCACAGTCTCCATCTTTCTTCATCCCTCCGTCATTATGTGCTGACAGTGTTTCAGTGTGAATAGTGCATTAGTTTAAAACTGTTAGCAAATGTGCCCACTTTGCATAGTAATCCCCCTACATCTTTGATCTTGTGTTCAAGCTGCTCTCCGGACCCAACAGCGCTCACACTCAGACTTGCCAAGTGTCACTCAGATTTTGGTTTAAAAATACAGCCACTCATAATGATGCTGCACTGAAATATAAGCGTAGCTTTGAATTCTTAAATGGATCTGCAATCTGTGTCATTCCTTCTTTTCGCAAATGTCACTTCTATTATTCGCTCAGTGTTGACAGTTCTGTTCATATCCTCCTACAGATCCATTGCTCAGTTATCAAAATGTTCTTGCAACAAGCAATTTTTTCTTTGATGCAAGTATTAAGGAATACATTATTGTTAATGACAAGATAAAGTACCATCATGTGTATTAATAGTGTGATGATAAGGTAAAGTTATAGATCTTTCATTGCAAGTGATGGTTAAATAACAGCACATACAATCAATCTTATACCCAAAACATCTGACATGAAAGCAAAGCAAGAGTCATGTAGCAGCAGACATAAAGACTACTTGCAATGTGACTGGTCTTACACAGACAACGAAGATTGTAGACGATGTTCATGAAATCAGGTTACTACTTCCGAACAGTCTCACTGTTCATTTTGTGTGGTTTCCCTCTTTGACCCTTCTGTCCATTCCAAGTCTCATTCTTTTATCCACTTCACATTATTACTTTAAAACCAACCGCTGAAAGCTTCATGAAAATTAGCCCCAGTGTTTTCATTTTGTGTTTTCCCTTCCTAAATACAAGCAACACATCCTCTCACATTGCTTTGTCCGGAAGTGTAAGCAAAGATAAGTATGAAGTAATACTGTATGGCACTAGCGTAGTGGGGTTGTTGCCATTAAATTGAAAGGCAGTTATTATGATGTGGAATTCTTAACATTTTTCTTGCAGTCATATAGGCATTAAACTGGAATGGTGAGAATTATTAAAGAATGTGGCAGAAGCAATTGTGACATCTCCAAGGGATTTAAAAAATTGCTTGTGTGTGTTTGGTTTCAGTATGCAGTGATGATCTAACACACCAATACAAAGGTTTCACTGTCATGAATGAGATTGAGCGGTATGATGCCCTGAGACACTGCCGCTATGTTGATGAGGTTATCAGAGATGCTCCGTGGACACTGTCCCAAGAGTTTCTGGAAAAACACAAGGTACGTCTCTGTATTGCCCTTTCTGTTCCTGCAAGTGCCAGTGTACTTTGAGCAGACTTTGGCTTTAAATAACTTTTTTTTTTTGGCGTTGATTCTTCATTGAATCTCTTCTTAGATAGGGTTTGACTTGTACAAAAGAGAAGGGTTACACTTGAACTTGAGGAGGGCCAGTGTCCCTGTGGACATGTTTGTTAGAGCTTTTGGGGAGGGTTTAAACTAGCATTGCAGAGGGATAGTAACCCGAGTGACAGGTCAGATGATGGAGTAGTTGGTGTAAAAGTAAATGCAATGTGTAGCGAGACTGTCGGGGAGGATAGGCAGTGAGTGGGACATAACTGCAGTCAGTGAAATAGGTTGAAATCTGTCTAATGCAAGAAGTATCAGGAACAAGGGTGATGAACTTACAGCATGGATCAATGCATGGAACTATGAGAGTGTAGCCATTACAGAGTCTTGGCAGTCAGAAAGGCCTTAATGTCTGCTGTATGATGTAGGGTTTAGATGTTTCAAAATGGACAGGGAGAGCGGTGGGGGAGGTATTGCTAATCAGCGTAGTATCACAGCTGCAGAAAGGGAAGATGTTCTGGAGGGATCATCAACTGGGTCAGTGTTGGTGAAGTCAGAAACAGGAAGAAGTAATCACTCTGTTAGGAGTATTCTGTTGGCATGCCAATAACAACAGAGACACCACAGAGCAGATCAGTAGAGAGATTTTGAAAAGGTGTAAAAATAACAGGGTGTTGTCATGGTTACTTCATCTTCCCTAATGTTGAATGGCACCTCCTTCCTGTGAAATGTTTTAGATGAAGTTTTGTTAGGTGTGTTTAGGATCTTGACAAGATATCTGGACAGGCCAACTAGAAGAGAGGCTGAATCTAGTACTAGCCAATGAACCTAGTAAGTTGACAGATCTCTAGGTGTTGAGCATTTGAAGACAGTGACCACAACCCCTCCCCCCAACCTTTGGCATAGCCTAAGAGAGAAATAGGAGTAGACAGTATTTTATAATTGGGAGAGGGTGAATTATGATGCTATTAGGCAGGAACTTGGGAATGTAAACTGGGAACAGATGTTCTCAGGGAAATTAACTATGGAAATGTGGTAGGTTTTTTGGGAGCAGTTGCAGGGCTTCTGGATAGGGTTGTTCCATTGAGACGGAAAAGATTGTAGGGAGAAGGAACCATGGTTGACAACATAAGTGAAAAATCTGGTCAAGAGGAAAAAGGACACAAACTTAAGGTTTAGGAAGCAGGTATGAGACAGGACTCTTAAATGTTATGAAGTAGTTAGGAAGGAGTTTAGAAATAGACTTAGGAGAGCTAGAAGAGGCATGAGAAGACCTTAGTGTGTTGGATTGTGGAAAACACAAAGGTATTCTACATATACGTGAAGAACAGAGGAGGGTAAAGAGAGTAAGAATAGGATCGATCAGGGACAATGGAAGAAAAGTGGAGTCGGAGGAGGTAGGAATACTTTGTTTCGGTATTCACCAGTGAGGGAGAACTTACAAATGTCAAGTCAGTGTAGGCTAATATGCTGGAACATGTCAAGGTTAAGAAAGAAGATGTACTGGAACTTTTGAAAAACATTAGGATAGACAAGTTCCCAGGGCCAGATGAGATATACCCAGGGTACTACAGGAAGTGAGGGAAGATATTACTGTGCTTTTTGCTGATGATCTTTGTGTCCCTGCTGGCCATAGGAGTAATACCAGAAAAGTGGAGGGTGCCAAGTGTTATTCCTTTGTTAAGAAAGATAATAGGGTTAATCCTGGGAATTATATCAGTAGTAGGAAAGCTATTGGAGAAGATTCTTAGAGGCAGGATTTACAAGCATTTGGAGACACATAGTCTGATTGGGGATGGTTAGCATGGCTTTGTGAGGAGTGGGTAGTGCTTCACAAGCCCAATTGGCTTCTTCAAGGAAGTGACAAAACAACTTGATGAAGGTAGAGCACTGGATGTGGTGTACATGGATTTTAGTCATGTATTCAACAATGTTGTCCACAGTAGGCTCATTCAGAAAGAGAGGAGGCATGGGATCCAGGGAAACTTGGCTGCGTGGATGAGGAATTGACTTACCACAGAAGTTAGTAGATGGAGCATATTCTGTTTGGAGGTCTGTGACTAGGTGCTCGCAAGGCTCTGTTCTGGGACCCCTGCTCTTTGTGATATTTGTAAATTACTTAGATGAGGAAATGGAAGAGTGGGTTAGAAAGTTTGCAGATTATGCAAGGGTTGATGATGTTATGGATTGTATAGAATGTTGTCATGGGTTACAACAGACCTTTAATAGGATGTAAAGCTAGGCTGATAAGTGGCAGATGGAGTTTAATCCAGTGAAGTATGAAGTGATTCACTTTGGAAGGTCGAATTTGGAGGCAGGATACAAGGTTAATGGCAAGATTCTTTGCAGTGGGGCACAAGTTGATAAGCTAGTTAAGCAGGTGTATGTTGTGTTTGCTTTCATTAATTGGAGGATTGAGTTAAGAGCTGCAAAATAATGTTGCTGCTCTATAAAACTAGTTAGACCCCAATTGAAGTATTTGTCAAGAATAGTTATAACTCAATTTTGGCCAGTAAATCAGTTGGACTCATTCACAGGAGTGCGGATACACCCAAGTTCATTGGCAGGGAGCTTACCCAATCATCTCCACCTGTTGCTGAACAAGCTCACCCTCACAAGTTTACCTTGTGGTTAAGATTCATTTACCTTGCAATTTCCTTTTCCACCTGCATAATTTTTACAAGCTGATCATTCATCTTTTTCCTCTTATGGCATTCAGCCTCACTTTCTCACACTCATACTACAGACCGGATCCAAAGTCCTAACAAGTCATTCATTCTGTGGTCATCATTCACCCCAAGGCTTCTAGAATATCTGAGTATCCCCATGTCTACACCTTAAAAAACTAACTGTCCAAGGTGAGCACATATACACAAATGTAGATTATATCAATTTAATAATGTTATAAACAATTTAAGAATGGAATATGGACTTAAGATAGTAATACTTGGAAGTTCTTCTAAGTCAGAAGGTTTAAACCAGTCCAGAGCCTGAGCATAAAAACCAAGGCTTACTTTTAGCATGGTATACTGACAGAGGTGAGATTTTTTACAGCAGCATTAAATGGAAGCGTGGGCTGTCCTCTCAGGTAGAGACCAAGAATTTCACTGCAGAAGTTTTGAAGAGTGCAGAGGAGCTATTGCTGGGATTCTGGCCCATAGTTCGCCCTTGACCAACATCTCAAAAACATCAAAGATACTTTGAAAGCATTAAAGATTTAAAGACTATCTTTATTTATCACATGTACATGAAAACATTGAAACACACAGTGAAATATGTCGTTTGTGTCAAATTAAATCAGCGAGATTTATGCTGGGCAGCCCACAAGTGTTGCCACACTTCCGATGCCAACATAGCATGCCCATAACTCACTAATCCATACATCTCTGGAATGTGGAGAGAAACTGGAGCACCCAGAGCAAACCCACACAGTCACAGGGAGAACATGCAATATCTCCACAGGCAATGGTGGGAATCGAACCCCAATCTTACAACTGGCACTGTGAAGTGATAAGCTTACTGCTACCAGCCCTCTTTGTGCAGATAGATGATTTGATCCTGACAACACCTCAGCTGCACTATATAAAGCATACTCGAGGGCAATTTAAGGGCATAAGAAGTGTTTTAAATTAAAGTACCTTTCCTATCTATGCAAAATCCCATCTGCCCTTCACAATGAAGATACAAGTTTTTTCCACTACCTAGTGTCATTATGGTGAATGTTGCTGCACGTCCTCCAATATTTCATGTCAAATTCCGGGGGCTTTTCCCCCAGCCAAAGTTTAACTTTAATGTTGATTTGTGGGTTGCTTTCCAAAATAAGTGTCTAATTGTTAGGAGCTATCCAATAGATTTTAATTTGTTCACTCATAGTACCCTTCAAGCATATTGCAAAACTAATAAAATTTTACCCAACTCAAATCTCTGGATGTCTCTGTTGAAAAGCAATTGCTATAAATTGCCGAGCACAAGAAAATCCAGAGTTGTTTTTTGTAATTAATCCTGAAGATTCCTGCCAGTTCAGCCACTCAACCCTATTACTAATGGCACTTACTTATTTCATTTACACTTGAAGTTCAAGCTAGACTTCTAAAAACTCATTTTGCTTAATTATTTTGAGAAAACACTACTTTTGTGACCCTTTTTAATTAATTAACTACTCACTTTTAATGAATCCCATTAAATCTCTGTTTCAGCTTATGGCCCAATCTGAGCCATCACTGCCCCTCCACTCCCCGTTCATTTTGTCATCTTCCTCTATTATTTCTTGTCCCCTCATCTATTGATTACTGCTCATCTAGTCCTTTCATTTCTCCATTCTTCCAAGGGCAAGTGTTTGATTCAGGACCATTTGATGGGTTGTATCTAGCATTGACTTTCAGACTGATCCTTCATGCTGTTACAAAAGGAGGAAAGTAGTGAAGATGACAGAAATCCGAAATAAAACCAGAAAATGTTGGAAAGGCTCAATGCATCTGACTGCATCTATGTGAGGAACATCTTCATCATTTAGTCAGAAGGCATGCAATAGAATCTTTTGCACAATAGAGGAATTCTTCCAGTATCAAGGCCATCCAAACAGTTAACTGAAGATAGGAAAAAGGCATGCATAAAGGGCAATGTTGCAAGAGTCATTGGGGTTTCAATACTCAGGTAGATGGGGAAAATCAGTTTGGTGCTGGATCCTAAGAGAGAGAATTTGTAGGATGCCTATGAGATGGATTTTTAGAGCAGCTTGTGGTTGAGTCCATTAGGGGAATAGCATTTCTGGATTGGATGTTATGTAATGACCCGGATTTGATTAGGAAGCTTAAAGGTAAAGGAACCCTTGGGAGGCAGTGACCATAATATGATAGAAATCACGCTGTAGTTTGAGAAGGAGAAGCTGAAATTGGATGTATCAGTATCACAGTGGAGTAGAAGGAATTACAGAGATATGCGAAAGGAATTAGCCAAAGTTGATTGGAAGGGGCTACTAGCAGAGATGATGGTGCAACAGCAATGGCTGGAGTTTCTGGGGACAATTTTAAGGCACAGGATAGAAACATATGAAAGATGAAGTATTCTAAAGGGAGAGTGATGCAACTGAGCTGAAAAGGGAAGTCAAAGACAGCATAAAAGGAAAAGGGAGGGCATATAACATAGCAAAACTTAGTGGAAAGTTAGAGGATTGGGAAGCTTTTAAAAACCAACTCAAGGCAACTAATAAAGCCATTAAGAGCGAAAAGATGAAATATAAGGGTAAGCTAACTGATAATATAAAAGAGGATACCGAAAGAATTTTTACAGGTATATAGAGAGCAAAGGAGAGGCAAGAGTGGATACTGGACCACTGGAAAATGACACTGGAGAGGTAGTAATGGGGAACAAAAAGACTGCAGACAAAATTAATAAGTATTTTGTGTCAGTCTTCACTGTGGAAGACACTAGCAAGATGCCAGAAATTTGAGAGTGTCAGGTGGCAGAAGTGAGTGTAGTTGCAACTACTAAGGAGAAGGTGTTTGGAAAGCTGAAAAATCTGAAGGTAGATAAGTCACCTGGACCAGAGAGACTACACCCAGGGTTCTGAAAGAGGTGGCTGAAGAGATTTTGGAGGCATTAGAAATGACCTTTCAAGAATCACTAAATTTTGGAATGGTTCCTGAGGACTGGGAAATAGCAAATGGTACTCCGCAATTTAAGAAGGGAGGAAGGCAGAAGAAAGGAAATTATAAGCTAGTTAGCCTGATGTCAGTGGTTGGGAAGATTTTGGAGTCCATTATTAAGGATGAGGTTTCAGGGTACTTGGAGGCACATGATAAAATAGGCCATGGTCAGCCTATAAGGGGACATCTTGCCTGACAAATTTGTTGGAATTCATTGAGGAAATAACAGGCAGGATAGACAAAAGAGAATCAGTAGATTTGTTTATGTGGATTTTTAGAAGGCCTTGACAAGGTGCCACACATGAGACTGCTTAGAGGATTGGCTGACGGGCAGGAGGCCAAGAGTGGGAATAAAGTGGTCTATTCTGGTCGGCTTCTGGTGATTAGTGGAGTTCCACAGGGGTCGGTATTGGGATCGCTTCTTTTCACGTTATATGTCAATGATTTGCATGATGAAATTGGCTTTGTGGCCAAGTTTGCAGACAATACGAAGATAGGCGGAGGGGCAATCAGCATTGAGGAAGCTGGGTGTCCGCAGAAGGACTTTGACAGATTGGGATGATGGGCAAAGTGGCATCTGGAATACAGTGAAGGGAGTGCATGATTATGATCACTTCGGTAGAATGAGTAAAGGCGTGGACTACTTTCTAAATCAAGAGAAAATTCAAAAGTCAGAGGTGCAAAGAGACTTAAGAGACTTCATGGAGGATTCCCTAACTTACAGGTTGAGTGGGTGGTGAGGAAGGCAAATGCAATGTTAGCATTCATTTTGAGAGGACTATGATACAAAAGGAAGGATATAATGCTGAGGCTTTATAAGGCATTGGTCAGACCACACTTGGATTATTGTGAGCAGGTTTGGGCCCCTTATTTAAGAGAAGATGGGCTGGCATTGGAGAGGGTCCAGAGAAGGTTTGCGAGAACTATTCTGGAAACAAAAGGGTTAATGTATCAGGTGCGTTTGATATCTCTGTGCATGTATTAACTGCCATTTTGAAGAATTGGGGGGCAGGTTCTCATTGCAACCTATGGTATGTTGAAAGGCCTGGAGTGGATGTGGACAGCATGTTTTCTATAGTGGGGGAGTTTAGGACCAGAGAGCACAGCCTCAGAATAGAGGGATGTCCATTTAGAACAAAGATGAAGAAAAAATTCTTTTGCCAGAGGGTGGTGAATCGGTGGAATTCATTGGCATAGGTGGCTGTGCAGGCCAATACGTAGGGTGTATTTAAGGTTGAGGTTTACAGGTTTTTGATTAATCAGGGCGTCAAAGGTTATGGAGAGGGAGATTGGGGTTGAGATAGTAATAAATCAGCCATGATGGAATAGTGGAGCAGACTTGATGGGTCAAATAGCCTAATTCTGCTCCTATGTCTTATGGTCTTAACTGATCATTACATTTGGAAATAATCATCATCACCATAAATGAAGGTTGACTTCTTGCTTTGAGGTTCACTTTGTGCACTTACTAGCAAAATTACTTGACCCAGGCAAAGGGTAGATTTTAAAAGCAGTGTCTTTTTATTAATTGTAAATGTTCCCCACCCTTATCCCCCCCAAATACTTATCATTCGCTACCTTCTCTACCACACTTTCTGCTCCGAGCTTTAGCTTATCTCAAGTCTTCAGTGCTTCCTTCCCACAACTACTGATTTTCCTCCAAAGACTCACTATTCTTGTCCATTTTATCAGTAGTCTAAATAACTTGCCTGCCTTCCGGAAGGCAGCGTGTTTCCTGCTCATCAATGCTAAACAGACTCCCGCATTTAGTCATCGTCAACACATCATCTCATTTTCTTCCTCCTATGGGATCCAATAATGCACATTTTTATATGCTGGACATGATTGTTGGGTTCTTATATAGATAGCAACCTGTTTAGTTGACACCATTGTCTTTTATCTATGTTACAAACATGGAATTTCCTGAGAGAAATCAAAAATCTGTGAAGGAAATCTGAAATAAGATCTGCAGATAGTGGAAATATTAAGCAGGTTAAACAGTATCTGTGAAAATGTTAAATGTGTCAGATTCTGATAAAGGATTCTAGACCTGAAATGTTAACTCTTTCTTTTATCAACAATGCTGCCTGACCAGTTTGAGTGTTCCTAGAATGTTCTGTTTTTAAGGAACTAAGGACCATCATTGATCCTTGATCCGTTGAAAGAGTGGTGGAGGGAAAATGATGGAATCAATGCTCTCTACAAAAAGTATCTATGTCAGTGAAAGTAGCTTGAGAGCAGAGTTTCAGAGGGTTTGTCACATGGATCAAAGAAGAGGCAGAAATTCTTTTATTAAAATTGTACATGTTCCTTTCCTGTGTACACCCACACACGCTGAAATGAAGTGTGTGGTATTAATCAACAGAGTCATTCATCAAAAAATTCACTGTTTTCAAAACCCAGCCAGTGGCCAGCATTTTCTTAGCAATATTCAGCACTTTCTCATATCAATGCATATTGAGCACTTTCCCCTCAGTCCACGGAAACTCAATCACATTGCAATGTAAAGATTCCAAGGCTTGCACAGGATTCTTGTGAGATCATGTTAGTTTAAAGGCCCTTTCATTAATCAGTAGAAATGGAGCTGAAGGGTCTGATGTATTCCATTGCTGTACAAGACTAAGAGGTGACGTGGTGATGGTATATAAGATTATGACAGGCAGAGAGAAAGGGTAGCCAGAATCTAATTTTCCATGCTAGGACTGTCCAAAGCTAGAGGGCACAGGAATAAGGTCAGAGGGAAGAGGTTTAGAGGGGATCTAAGAGGCAAATGCTTCCATATGAAAGGTAGTTGGCATCTAGAATGAGCTTTGAGAGGTGATGGTGGAAGCAAGAATAGCAGCAACATTTAAGAGGAAAAGAACAGGGAATTGAACAAGCAAGACATAGAGGGAAATGGAATTAATGCAAGCAAGTGGGATTAGAAGAGATGGGCACGATGTTTGGCAGAGATACAATATGCCAAAAGGCCCATTTCCATGCTATGGCTCTTGAGGGTGTCCTTAGTACAGGCCACTTCACCTGAACAGGGAAAACAATCACCTTCTTTGTCAGGCAGGAAAAACACAAAAACCAGTCCTATGGCTCAGGGTACATATGAATCTTAAGAATTTGTGTAACTGATCTGAAATTATTAATATTCCAACTTGTAACTAAACTCTCTTTTAGATTGATTTTGTGGCACATGATGATATTCCATATTCCTCTGCTGGGTCGGATGATGTCTATAAACACATTAAGGAAGCTGGTATGTTGATGACAAAACTTACCATATGATAATGGATGAAATCAAATATGCATTGGGAATACTTATTCGGGTACTTGCCCTGCTGCAATTGTTCATCACACATGGTACAATGCCAGCTTGTATTTATATACATCTTCAACATAGATGGTATAAAATATTTTACAGAAATGGGAATTAAGCTAGGAAGGGAATGAAGATGGGAACCAAGTTTAGGAGAGGTGGTGGAGATTGAGGTGGAGGGCATTAGAGAATTCCAACGAAAACATGGCCCTCGTGTAGAAAAGTCTCAAGTCAAATGTATAAAGAGTTGGAATTTTTGCAGATGTTGGGGATTATCAAGACTGGTGAAGTCAAGGAAAGTTTTAACCTGTGGATGGAATGTACAAGGCACTGGTGAATTGGAAACAGATGTAACTCAACAAAGACAGGAATGATGATAAAGCAGCTTAGTAAGATTCAGGCACCGGAATTTGATTTATGACATTCTACAGGACTCATGTAAGTCATGTTATTTGGAAGTCAGAAAATCAACTGTTCTACAGAAAAGGGACTTGAGAAATAATTCTAAAACAGAAAAATAAAGGTTTGAGGAATGATTCCAGAACAAAAAAAAAGGCTTGGGGAATTGTTCTGAATCAGGTGGGATCTGATGGGGTTCTAGAGCAGAAAAGACTTGAGGAATGATTCTAGGACATGAAAATTGAGGCCTGAGGAATGGTTCTAGAACAGAAGGGGGCTCAGGGAATGAGTCCAGAACAGAAAAATAATGTTTTGAGGAATGAGCCCAGAACAGGAAAAGAATGTTTTGAGGAATTGTTCTAGAATATAAAAGGACGTGGGGAGTGGTTTTAGAACAGGGAAAAATAAAGGTTTGAAGAATGGTTCTAGAACAGAAAAATAAAGGTTTGAGTGACTGGCTCTGGAACAGAAAAGGGCCTGAGTGTAAGTATAGTGAATAGGGGAGAGAATGCTCTAACGGGATGATTCCGATGGGGGAAAATAGGGGATCAGAAGTTCCACTCAGGGAGGTCATCTTGTTTAACCGGATGCTGTAGCCGAGGTGAAGAGTTCAAACCAGAGGAAGGTGGTTGGTCTAGTGCTATATATGTAGACATGGAAACTGACCCCATATCTACAGGAATTGTCAATAAAATTGAGTACATACGAGGGATGTTGGGGGAAGCAAGAATGATGTATTAGAGCAGAAAAAAATCTGGGTGTGAACCATGGAGGAAGAATGTTGCAGACAGTTGTTTGCCTGATTTTACTGAAAACAAAGGAGATCAAGGAGCATGAAGATATTCATATTCAGAGAGAAAATGACACAAGTGTTTTATTACTGCAGTCTTACCAATATGGAGGGGCCAGAACTCTGAATGAATTGAAAGATTGAGCTTTGTAAGCACATTGCACTTTACATTTTATTCCATTTTAAGAACATTGGATTTGTTTTCCAGATTATTTCTATTTCCACCTCTCCCTTTTCTCCTCCAAAATATTCCTGTGTACATTTTGCAAATGACTGACTGATCAGGAGAATTAAAATCTTTGGTTGATGGCATTGTCTGTTGATGCAGCACTATTCAACCAGCAGAGGGCACATTAACATTGTGTTAGATGCCTTGGGTAAGCGAACCTGCTGGAGGTACCACAGACAGTTATATACTTACAAAAACACATGCAACAGAACAAAACCCTGTGAGATACATCCAAACATTGCAAGATACAGAGCTCATACATAGCATCTGTGCATTTTATTTACCACACAGTATGAGGATAGTAATCATTTGATTTTAAAAAGATAAATCTCCATCTACATAAAATCTTTTACGGTCTCAGAATTTCAAAAAGCTTTATTGCAATTAAGTGCTTTCAGAGTAGTAACAGTTTTGAAGTTAAATCTTGGTACACTCCAATATAGTGTAAGACTGGTAAATAATGTGTTTTAATGCTTTTTATTGACATTGCAAATTATGCCTTCATTTTTTTTAGGTATGTTTGTTCCCACACAAAGAACAGAAGGTATTTCTACCTCTGACCTAATCACCAGAATTGTACGAGATTATGATGTTTATGCCCGACGTAACCTCCAGAGAGGTTACACAGCCAAAGAGCTTAACGTTAGTTTCATAAATGTGAGTCTCCTATTATCTTGTGACCTTTCATACCATGAGAATGCTATTGTACAAAGTTCTAAATAAATGCTGGCTTTGTCTAGCTCGGACTCGAAGGGATTGCTTACAATGCAAATTGCTCTGCAGCAAAGATCCAGTATTGCTGGGCAACAGACTCCCTGTTAGCAATAATAAAACACTGTTCTGCCTGCTCACACATTCTGATGAATGGCTCCATGACTTCATGTTATCACACTAAAGAAAGTAAAATAACTTGCTGTCAATGAACAATGCTGTTTAATTTGGGTAATGTGGTGTGAGTTCTGATCAAATTTTCTTCCAGTTTGTTGTCATTTAATTTTGATTTCTCCCTGCTTCCCTTGCTGGTGTTGCTGTTACGTCTTCCACTTGAGTCTGTCATTGCTGAGTCACCGTTTTACTTGTGTAGCTGTCAATGCAATTTCTAAACTGACCAGGATGTTCAGCCAATTTATCCCCTTCGGTATCTGTAATTGTTTTGTTCCAAGCACCATTCCAATTAATAGGCTACAAATCATGGCTTTACCTGGCAAGATTCAGCTACAGCTATGTACTCTTATGGTGTTTGGGGTGGGGATATGGAGAGGGCAGGAAGACAAGCACAATAGCAGTTGGAAGATGTTTACTCATTTATAAAGCATCACTAGCTATGCCAGCATGCACTTTCCCATTCCTAATTTTCCTAAAGAAAATCTGGCAAGGGGTTAAAGTCATGTGATTCTTTTTCAAGAGGAAATTAGCTTATTCCACCCCAGCAGCAATCAAGTATTCCGAAGAATATTATTGTATCTGTAACAAAACTTAAGGGTGTGTTCTTATGCACCTGCTGCCGTTGTCCTTCCCAAATCTCATAGGTTTGGAAAGTGCTTTTGAAAACATAACTACAGTACCTTTAGTAGATGGTGCGTACTTCAACCACTGTCTATCAGAAGTGGAGAGGCACCTGTTTAGGTTTTTGGATGAAGTGCCAATCAAGTAAGCTGTTTTGTCCAAGATGTAGTAGACTTTCTGGAATATTGTTAGGACTGCATTGTTAGGGTTACTGTATGAGGAACATCTGGCAGCTCTTGGGCTGTATTCCCTGGAGTTCAGGAGAATGAGGGGGGATCTCATAGCAACATTCCGAATGTTAAAAGGCCTGAACAGATTAGATGTGGCAAAGTTATTTCCCATGGTAGGGGAGTCCAGGACAAGAGGGCATGACTTCAGGATTAAAGGACATCCATTTGGAACAGAGATGCAGAGAAATTACTTTAGTCAGACGGTGGTAAACCTTTGAAATTTGTTGCCAGGAGAGGCTGTGGAGGCCAAGTCATTGGGTTTATTTAAGGCAGAGATAGATAGGTTCTTGATTAGCCAGGGCATCAAAGGGTAAAGGGAGAAGGCAGGGGAGTTAGGAATGACTGGAAGAATTGGATCAGCCCATGATTGAATGGCAGAGCAGATTCGATGGGCTGAATGGCCTACTTCTGCTCCTATATCTTATGGTCTTATGCATTCTTCCAGGCAGGTGGAGAGCATTCCATCATGCTCTTGATCTTTGCTTTGTAGACCATGGAAAGACATTGGCAGTCAGGAGGTGAGGCCCTTGATGCAGGATACTCAGCCTTGGACCTGCTCTTTCAGCAGTTCAAGATTACTGACCAAGTTCAGCTAGGGATGGGTAATAAATGATGGCCTCATCTAGGGTGCCCACATTATATATTTTTTAAATCCACAGTAAGTAATGTATTTGGTTTGTGTAGATTTGCATTTGTTCTGGGTAATCTTTTTGTATAGTAGGGGAATTAAGGGTTATGGGGAAAAGGCAGGTAGGTGGAGATGAGTCCATGGCCAGATCGATCTTACTGAATGGCGGGGCAGGCTCGATGGTCCAGATGGCCTACTCCTGCTCCTATTTCTTACGTTCTTATGTTCTAATCCCTAGCACATCGATGGTGATGGTATAGGGGGCTTAACACTTGAGTACAACAGGAAGCATTATCTTATGAACAACTGAAAAGTTAAACCTGCGTTCTTCCATTTATTGGGTGATCACATGAAATATACAAGATCCTGAGAGGGCAGAGTGTTTTGCTGTCCGGACACAATTGGCAGTTTTCCATTGTGTAGTTGTACAGAACAGCTGTAGCACATATCTAGTGCTCCCGATTGTTCATTATGTTGTTACAAATGAACTAAATTGGCCGGCTGTGGCATAATGACATCGGTGCTGGACCCGGGAGCGGAGGTTCCCGGGTTCGAAACCAATCAGGTCCGCTCCCGAGCATGCTTTCCATCCATGCCGGGTTGAGTGTCGAGATCGCAACTCGACCCCGTAAAATAAAGGGAAAAATACTGCGAAAAATGTCTGTGTGAGGAGCGGCGCACCACACAGTCTCTCTCTCTCTCTCGCTCCACATCTTGTCAAAAGCCATGAAAAGACATCATCATGGACGCACGCACACGCAGACACACAGACTCGCAGGCACATGCCAAAAATAAACAACAAACAAATGAACTAAATTGCCTAAGCAGTGGCCCGTCATTGTGGGACTTCAGGAGGAAGTGGAAAGGAATGATCCGCTTGACACTTAAGTGGAAGATGGTTCAAAACATTTCAGCCAACATTCGGCCCTCACGTGTTGGATTCCGTTGATGCAGGTCATTCTTTGAAGAGTGAAAGTGTAAGAAGGTTTTGGCACTTTCTGCTACTTTCAAATTCTACAAGCAATTTCTAAAATGTCATTTCCCACCATATGAACAGTCAGTGATTTAAGCTGCAAATATTTTAACTGATTAGTTGATGTTCTATATATATATATATATTTAAAAAATCAGCATTTCTCAATTGGGTTGGAAGTTATCTGTGTCAGATGATCAGATTAAAGGACTGTAACTCCTGAAGCAAAGCAAATAATTAACTCCTTTCTCTTACTATACTTATGTTCAAGCTCATAACTTCCACTGTTTATAATGGTCATAAAATTTATTTGATGACTGTCATAATATTACCCTGTTTCCTCAAAGAAACTTTGAGACCTATCCAATTATTATTGTATGTTACAATTTTCTTCAAAACTGGCACTGTTTGCAAGGGGAAGGATGTCCATTCTGCAACATTAACTGATTATCCTGGAATATTCCTGGCCCCTTATGAACTGTAGTTGGTTCGCCCAATTTGCAGTGAAGTGTATTGCCAAATTGATATACTGTTAAAAAGTTTGACAATGGATTCAAAAAGCTAAACTCTTCTGCCTAAAACCTTAAAGGAGAAACATTCCAAAATCAATGCCTCAATTCAAGTGAAATTATCTAACCCTGTACCCATTCACCTACTAGGTAAATGTCTTTTTGAACCCTTTGCACCTATGTACATATATCTCATTGTGCCTTCTGACCAAGCCATCTGCAAACTTAGTGAACTGGGTATAGGAACAAATATAAATTTAATATTCAGTGTAAAGCTAGTTCCCTAATATATACCTTTATTCACTTGTTATGTCCACCTTTTAGACTTTTTTTTATACTTGTCAAGTCTTTGAAATATTTTCAGTTTTTAGTCAACTGTTGCCGGATTTTTAGTTTAGTGCTGATGTGTAAGAGTAGGGTGCTATCACATTGGGCTTGGTCCTTCATCGCAGTTCAGGAATTGTGATAACGCTGAGACCACCAACACTCACCATCTTAATGAAGGGTATCTGAGAGCAACTGCTGGAGCATGCACATGCAGTGAGATCCAAGGTTGCTACTGTTCCACCACAGGAGGCATCATTGCAGGCTTCTCTGCAAAGACAATAGAATCATGGAGTTAAAGAGAACTTCAAGCATTTCCCAACTATTGTGAATGTAGAAAAGGCTTTGAAATGTTCTGCCTTGTTGATTTAGTGTTAGTTGGTGTCTGCTAACTTTCCTTACCCAAGAAAAATAATAGGAACATTTCAAAATTACATGGATATAAGTCAACAATTTTTTTGTTCGAATTGGTAATTTATCTACTATAATACAATTAACTATGTCTAAAAGTGCTTAATATTTGTGATACCCTGATTTGCTGTCTGAGCACAATGTGATTCACTGCTCAGTCTATGCAATAGTGTTATTATACTGTATGTGAAATTCCACTGAACTGATACCTTGAACCAACATGACCAGGAAAGGTTAAATTATGCACAAAGACCCATAGGCCTTTGAAGACAGCTTTCACTTGGATTGGCAGTGTGTGGTATTGCCTCACTGCTGACAACGTAAAATGTGCCTAGTTCTGAATCATTTGTTGTTTAAAACCTAAGCATTTATTAGAGGGAATTGGCAGGATACTGTCAGCAGGGAGTTATCACTGGCTGGGCCCAGAAAGATCTCCTCACTGCTCTGCTATGGTACTGCTTAAGGACCAGGAGAGGTTTGGTGAGGTGTTGATGCAAGATTTTCTTTACTTAAAAAAAATACAAAGCTTACACCATTTCATCTCCATTTATCTTGCTTTCAGTCATTGACCTGAACAATTTGCTTTCTCCCCCCCTTATCAGGAAAAGAAGTATCGTTTCCAAAACCAGGTTGACAAAATGAAAGAAAAAGTGAAAAATGTAGAAGAAAAATCAAAAGAATTTGTTTACAAAGTAGAGGAAAAAAGCCATGACCTTATACAAAAATGGGAAGAGAAATCACGAGAATTTATTGGAAACTTTTTAGAGCTGTTTGGACCAGATGGAGCTTGGGTATGTTTTTAAAGAATATCTTCCAAAAATATTCACAGGTTCAATATTACAAATATGTTATTAAATGCAATTACCTCCGCCTAGCTAATATCTTTACAATTTCTGACTCAAAAACTGCCAAACAAGCTCTCCTGAGGTAGATTTATTTTATGACCAAATACCATTATTAACATTTTTATTTAGTAATGCACTCTAAGTTCTAGACTGCTAAAATAGTAGGACTGAGTTATCCACAAGTTAATTGGTTTCACTGGGATTTAGTGGAGTAGATTTTACCCTCTGTATTTATGGAATTTCTTTCCTTTATTCTATTGGAGGCTTTTAGAGCACAGATTCAATATTAAAATGTGATTCTGGATAATAGAGAGCAAAGACCTTATTTAACATTGGCAAAAAAAAGCATAAACACGTGTTGTTTGGAGTAAAAGAAATCTAGTTATAGCACTTTCAGGTCACAGGATTGCTATCAATTGGAGGTTTCATGTTCTGCGCCAGAAATAAGCAGTGAATATTGCTTGTCTTGCAGAAGCAGACTTTAAATCCATCAATTCCTATTCAGGAGCAATTAAGAGTAGAGTAATTTTAGACAAAAGAGGAGAAAATACATTAAGTAAATATCATTCATAAAAATACAAAATTGCATTCCTTTTCTAAAAGGTGGATGAAGACTTTTAAACAAATATTTATGTTATTAGTTTGTCTCATTTTTGAAGCATTGCTCGTTAGTTTCAACAAAGAGTACAAGGTCATTATCTTGTGTAGAGATTTCATGTGCGTTTGGAAATTGGAATGACACATGGTGTCATGGGCTTCCTCCAAGTACTCGTTAAGTTTGCACTGAAGTCACAGAAACCAGAAATGTTCCAGGTTTAGTTCTTGGTTAATTTTGAATTAACTGATCACTAATAGAGAGAGGGAAATTGTTCATTTTTGATTATTCTGCAGTTGTACTCCCTAAATAAGAGTATAATCATGGTGGGTGAGGATATTGTTGACCTTTACTACATTAATCTGCTACTTAGGCTGAGATCTGAATCACAATACTGAAGCCTGGTTCCTGTGGAGTCTGGTTAATACTTTACAGACTGAGTGAGGTGTGAAAAGAAACAAATACAAGATGGGAGAAAAATTGTGCATCTTGAATAAAAAAAATTTTTAAAAATCACCTTGGTGATCATCTTGCAAGGTGTGTTATATCAGTCAAATGTGATTTTCCATTAGCAAATAGTGAAATATTGACTCGAAAAATTACCAAACAAAGAAGGAAAGCTAATTCGTCCAGGACACTGTGTGCAATCTCATTTAGAACATCGGACAGTACAGCACAGAAACAGATTCTTCAGTCTGCAATATCGTGCCAAACTAATTAAATTAATAATGAAATAGCCAACCAAACTAATACCTTCTGCCTATACAATGTCCTCCTATTTTCTTCACATTCATTTATCTATCAAAGAACCTCTTAAACAGTCCACACCACCACCTCAGGCAGTGCATTCCAGGAACACGCCCATTCGTTCGTCATGTGCCATGTCCAGACACATACCACTCTGTAAAGAGAAACTTAACCCACATGTCTCCCTTAAACTCACCCCATCACCTTACTGCATGCCCTCTCAATATTAGACATCTTAACCATGGGGAAAAGATATCGGCTATCTATTCTATCTATGCCTTTCATAATCTTATAAACTTCTAACAGATCTCCCCTCTGCCTCTCCAGAAAACAAACAAGTTTGTCCAACCTCTCCTTATAGCACATGCCCTCTAATCCAGGTGACATCTTTGTAAACCTCTTCTGTACTCTCTCCAAACCCATGATTTCCTTCCTGTAATGGGACAACCAAAACTTCATGCGATATTTCAGTTTTGTTATGTTCCAAGCTCAAGATTCAAGTTTATTTATCACATGTACATTGAAACAGTGAAATGCGTCATTTGTGTTAACCAACACACCCACCTGAGGGTGTGCTGGGCAGCCTGCAAGTGCTCTTGAATTAATTTCCTCGACTAATAAAGGCAAATATGTCTTATGCCTTCTCACCCACCTTATCAACCTGTGTAGCCCCTTTCATGGCGCCATGAACTTGCACCCCAAGATCCTTCTGCTCATCAATGCTGCTCATCAAAGGGTCTTACTCTTAGCAGTGTACTCTCTCAAGGTGTAACACTTCACATTTGGCCAGTTTAAACTCCATCTGCTATTTTCCACCCATATCTACAATTCATCTACATCCTACTGTATTCTTTGCAGTCTTCTATATTTTCCAAAACACCACTATCCTTTGTATCATCTGTAAATTCACTAACCCACCCAACCACATTTTTGTACAGGTTACTTGTTGATGTTACAAACAGCAGAAGTCCAGGTATGGATTCCAGTGGAACACCGCCAGCCACAAATCATCCAGAATAAGTCCCATCAACCACTATACTCCATCTTCTATGGGCAAGCCAATTCTGAGTACAGATAGTTAATCCACTGTGAACCCTATGCAGCATAATCTTCTAGATGAACCTTCCATGACCGGCATTATCAAGCACCTGCCTTACTAAAATCCACAGACAACATCCACAGCTCAACCTTCATCATTCACCTTCATCAACCTCTTCGAAAATCAAGTTCATAAGTTTCTTCAAGAATTGGAAATCCTGTTGGCCTCAACTTTGTTCTTGGTCGAGTAAATCAAACTGACTGGCATTAATACCAAGAGTGTGGTGCTTATTTTTGTACATGTCTTTATTATCGAGCTATTAGCTGAAAGACTCAATTCTGCTTGTGGCTGCACGAATCAACATGCCTTTGGTAGATGAACAACAAATGCTATACATTTGGCTTAAACTTTTCATTGCAGTGCATGTTCACTTATTAAAGTGGACTTTATAGTAATTGTTATTAATTGTTTTTTTTCATCTGAAGTAGTTACCACATTTTTTTAACCTTCATGTCTTACAGAAACAGGTTTTCCAGGAGCGAGGTGGTCGGATGCTTCAAGCATTGTCTCCAAGACAAAGTCCCTCAAGCAGCCCAACAAGAGAACGGTCGCAGTCTCCAACATTCCAGTGGCCATTTAGTAAAACCTCACCCCCATCTTCACCGAAAGCTGCTTCTGCCTCTGTCAGTAGCAACAGTGATGGAGAGGAGGATGAAAACTGAATGATAAGGAAAGGCAGTACATGAGCAGATGAACAAGATCAGCACTGATACTATCTCAGGCAAACCTTGACCTTTCACTTTTGCTCTCCATTATTCTCAGGCATTTAATAGAATTTGATCATTACTATGATTACAACAAGTTGATTGTGCATACATCATGAACAGTAGTGACAAGATCGTACCATCCTCCCACTGCAGGAATTAGCTCTATATTTAATATTGGATGCAGCAGTATAAATGGCTCCCAATTTGCTAGAGAATATTATACGAGCCACCCGTCAATGCAAAATCAAAGCAATCTCAGAGGGCAACAGTTATGGGAATTAGTAGATAAAAGACTTCAGACTGGTACTATGAAAATTTGCTAAATCAAGCATACTAACCAAAAAGGGATGACCCCACATATTAGACAAAGCACCGAAGGCAAATTTTAAGACTTCTTATTTAATGACCTAACGCAGAATTACAACTTCCCTAGCCTAGCTTCTTATATAAATAATTAGTAACACTCCTTCAAATTCAATATAAAAATGACTTTAAAATAGGTAAAGTCAAAATTACACACCTTGTAATATTTGCAATCTTCTGAATTAAATTGCGCAGGTAGGTAAGGATTCTTATGTATGTCTCAGCTATAGAATTTACTTCAACTATATATGTTTCACATTTCGTTTTATAAGACAAAGTGAAGTAAAGCAGGTGAAATCTACTTTTAAAGCTGACTGTGGAAACAGTGCTGTGAATTAACATATGGCTTCAAATGTACATGCAGTTATTGGCCTCTAAAGCTCTTTGCAATCTGTGCTGAAGATGTCCCATGAGGTACAAATTATCATTACTATGCTGTTAAATTCAGGAAAACAATAGCTTGCTATTCTGGCTTTTGCTCCTTTCCTTTCCAGTCCTAATGAAAGTTCTCAGCTTGAAATGTAGGATGTTTATTCCCTTCCATAGATGCTGCCTGACTTGCTGAATTCCTCCAGCAATTTGTGTGCATTGCTCAAGATTTACAGCATCTGCAGAATATCTCATATTCACTGTATGAGCTTCCTATGACATTCTAAACAAGCTCCAGAAATACTTAAACTATTAGTGCTGCTAAAGATAATTAGAAATTGCACATAGGTAGGGCTGGTATCTATTGATGATCTGGTAATATTGATGTTCCAACAACTCTCTCCCTCCAACCTTTTCAAACCAAAAAGAGAACAACTGAAAACAGTTTCATATTTGTATGTAGGGGATTGCTCTTAGATTTTTTTATATTGCACTTTTTTCATCTTCCCTTTCCTATTTTAGTTAAATCTCTCTTCCCCACTCTATTTTTTCCTTCTATTTTGAATTTACTTCTGATTCATCCTGTTCTTTTGCTGTTGCTTTCTGCCTTGCAATTTCATTGGTTAGAATCATACAGCCCAGTCTTTCAGCCCCACTGAGTCCATGCTGACCACTGTATTCCCACTTACACCAATTCCAATTGGTCCATGGCCTTCTATGACCTGGCAATTCCAGTGCTCATCCATTTGCATCTTCAGTGTTAGGAGAATACCTACCTGCAGTACCCACTCAGACACTGCAATCCAGATTTCAACCAGCCCACAGGTGAAAATAAATCTTCTTTTTAAAGCTTTTACCTTTTACCCTAAATTTGTGTCCTCCAGTTAAAGATACATCTGCTGTAAGGAACAGTGTTCAGCTTTCTACGTGATCTATGCCTCTTATAGTTTTGGTTCCCAGTCATCTGCTTCTGCTTCAAGAAAAACAAATCAAACTTATCCGGTCTTTCCAAGAAAAACAAATCCAACCTATCCAGTCTTTCCAAGAAAAACAAATCCAACCTATCCAGTCTTTCCAAGAAAAACAAATCCAACCTATCCAGTCTTTCCAAGAAAAACAAATCCAACCTATCCAGGCTTTCCTCCGAACTGAAATGTTCCATCTCAGACATCATCGTTGTAATTCATCTGCAACCTCTCCAGTTCATTTACGACCTTCCAATTTTGGGCAGGAATGTTTTATAAAGTTGTGTACCATGACCTCATTGCTCTTATTATTTGCCTTACCTACTTGTGCTGTCAAATTTAGGGATCTATGAACTTGTTACACAAAGGTCCCTCCTGAATAGTCCCTTCAGCCCTTCTTTTCAGGGTATATGTCCTATGTTTTATTGGCCTTCCAAGATCCATCATCTCTTTGACATCAGCGTTAAATTCCATCTACTGAAAATAACCCTCTCACCGTCAACACTACATGCCACAGGCTTTCAGTCACAAAAGCAACCATCCTCCTTGTCCTACTACCAAGCCTACTATGGATGCGTTTTGTTAACTTGCCTTGGATTCTGTGGGATCCAACCTCTTATACCAGTTTTTCATGAGGGAATTACTTGGCTTATTTCTGATGTGCTTCTTGAATAAAGGTTCTGCCGTGCTTCTTGAGTAAAGGCTGGACACTTGGTGTGTCCAGCAATCTGGCACTTTACCGATGGCCAGTGAAGACTTAAAAGTCTTTGCCAAAGCCCCAGAAAGCTCCTTCCTTGCCTTCCATAGCAAATGAGACAGATCTTAAATAGATTATGCTCAATAAAGCATCTTTTTAATGCTCTAAAATACCCCTGTCCCCTCCCTGAAATCTATATCTATGTCTTTCTCTTTAGTAAGTACTGAGAAGTATTAATTTAGGACCTCTTTCATATCTTCTGGCTCCATTTATAGGTTGCGCTTTTGATCCTTAACAAACATTTCTCTTACCCCTATAATACTTGGAATTCCCTTTATGCTTGTCTGCCAGTGTTATTTTGTAGTCCTTCTTTGCTTTTCTTTATTTTTTTTGTAGCCCCTACACTTCTGGTATTCCTGAAGGGCTTTACTTATTTTCAAATCTCCATACCTGCCAATATGCTTCAATAATTTCATTATCAAACCTTCAATATCCCATATCATTCAGGATATCCTAGACTTGCCTTCCTTACTTTTCACCCTTACAAGGGTGCTTTACTCTGAATTTTCATTTGAAGAACATCCCTGCAATTATGTTAGTCCTGTTCTGGTTCAGGTGCAACCTGTTCAGCTTGTGCAGATGTCATCTGTTTAATCATTGTTTGCAGTGTCACCTTTTCACTAAATAAACTCTGCAATGTCTTCAGCACCATGTGCACTCCATAATGAGTCAATCCTCAGCTCCAGATGGGCATTGCAATCATTTAGGGGCAGAAGCTGGGCAACTTCTGGCACACAGGTTACCAGGGAACCTTGAAGTTTCTGAAATTTCCCACATATTGAGTGGGAGCACTCCATTGCACAAAGTTCTGTCCAGAATTGAACTGAGCCCTGAGTTACTCATTTTAAAGTACTGATATTGCTAGGGACCCAGTTCCTCTCAAAACACTACCAACTGTAATTTTAAAAATCTCCTCCTTTACTTTTACTTCAATGAATGAAAGAAGCAAGGAAATGTCCACTTGTTGCTACTCACCAATCAGCTGCCTTGTCTTTTGGTCTCCATCAGGCAGCTGAGGTCTATTTATGCACCAATCTTCATCCCTCTGCTCTCTCCTTGTCCTCACTTGCCACAGCCACTGACTTTATGGTTAAGTGAGATGGAATATTGGCTCTCTCATTTATCAAGATCATTGAGGTTCCATTTCCTGCTGTACAGGATACAATGAGTGAAGCACCTTCAATATCTCCAAAAGACTGAGGTTTGGTAAAATACTGAAAGGCTTTTAATCGCTGTACAATACGACCTCCACGGTGAGTGTCTGCCCCTGGACTGAGGGGGAGGGGCAAGGCGAAACACCTTTATACAGAACTCCGTGGGAGGAGCCACAGGGGCAGTCAGCAGAGGGGCGTGTCCAGACAGTTAACCCAGCCACAACATATATATATGGTTTACCACAATGAGGATGCCCAATACGAGCCATCAATTGGAGATCAGAAGTTGTGACTTAAGAATGACAGCATCAAACTAGTAAAGTGGGTTTTATAATGTATCAAGGCAAATTTTGGATGTTACAAAAATAAAGGCAGGAATGTCCACTTTCCCAAAAGCACATTAAAATAAAAAATAAAACTCAGCTTCAGTTTATAAAACTGAATAACATGAGAGCTATCCTTCACTTAACAACCAGAAGCAGCTTCTAGCAAGCTCACTGACTAACTCAAGGTCAGAGCAGGACCTAATTCTAGTTAGGAAATTACCCCTAACTTATCCTCTCCATTTTTGTTCTTCTACGATGTTGAATATATAAAAATTGGGTATAGTCTTCAGTCAACTATAGTTAGAGGGCAATGAACAAGTGATGAGATGTAATTCACCACAAATTTAAACTTAGAGATTTGCTCAGCACCTCAATTAATGTGGTTACTTTACTTCATTGTTGAATGAAATATTCTACAAGTATTTGAGAAACCAAATTTGAAGCATATGCAATCTTTATTATCACTGTGAATGTTGAAATTCAGAGAAAATTGATAGGAAGGATAAGGCTCAACATATAAATATTAATATATATACGCAGTTTCAAAATAGCTTAATATTTTTGCGGTGGTTCAGTATGTTGATGTTCTTACCCAACCTTCCCCACCTTCTACAGCTACGTTTAGCAACCATGGTTGGGAGTGGTGAGATTTTATTAAACTTATAGGCCACTGGATTTTATTTCAGCTAATGATGGGATGCACTATTTTTACACCAAGGTACAACATATATTAAAAAAAATGATGGCTAGTCTCATTCCATGACATTCTCCCAATTAGACTGCTGTACTGATCTCAGATTACTGATGTTAAACACCTCCTCAGTCTTCTGCATGGAGGAGAAAGCTGAAAATAAGAGCAACAGGCATTAAAGTGAGGAATACTAATAGAAGCACATGTACGTCAGTGCTATTATCTCCTGATTTCCAGGTATTGAAGCAGACTGCTCCATAATTATAATATGGATGTCCCATGACCAGATCATATATTTTCCAGTATCAGATATAACAGATGGAAATTTTTTATTCAACTTAGCATTGATTGGCCAGCAATGAAGAGGGTTTATAGGTTGAAAAACTCTGGAGATCTTCAGCGGATTTCCTGCAGAAAGACAGTAACTGTCATCTGTGGATCTGTGTCATCAAAGTTTTTAATGGTTTTAGAGTCAGACTTCACTTACTTCAAACAGATTTAAAATTTTCTACATTAGTACTTCCATTAATACCCAAACAGTATGCATTCTGATCAGAATCAGGTTTAATATCCCTGGCGTATGTTGTAAGATTTGTTGGTTTGCAGCAGCAGTGCAATACATAATATTGTAATTTACAGTTTTTCAATTTTATATATATTTAAATAAGTAATGCAAAAAGAGGGCAAATAATAAAATAGTGAGATTGTATACATGAGATCATTGTCCATTCAGAAACCTGGTGGCTGAAGGAAAGAAGCTGTTCCTAAAATGTTGAGTGTGTGTCTTCAGCCTCCTGTAGCTCTTCCTTGATGGTAGCAATGAGAAGAAGAATCGTCCTGGGTGATGGGAAGGGGTGTCTTTTATGATAGATGATGGCTTTCTGAGCCACCATCTTTTGAAGATGTTCTCGCTACTGGGGTAGTTAGTTCCAATGAAGGAGCTGGCTGAGTTTGCAACTTTCTGCAGCTTTTTCTGATTCTGTGCAGTGGTCCTTTCTTACCAAATGGTGATGAAACCAGTTAGAATGCTCTCCACATAACAGCTGTAGAAATTTGCTAGATCTTTGATAACATACCAATTCTCCTGAAACTCCTAAAGAAATATAATTCCTGTTGTGCCTTCTTTATAATTGCATCAATATGGTGGCCCAGGGTAGATCTTCAGAGATGTTGACATCCAGAAACTTGAAACTGCCCACCTTTTCCACTGCTGATCTGTCAGTGAGGACTGATGAGTGTTCCCTCAGCTTCCCCTTCCTGAAATCCACAATCAATTCCTTGGTATTACTGACATTCAGTACAAAGTTGTCATTGCAACACCATCCAACCATCTGACCTATCTCACTCCTGTACGTATCCTTGTCACCATCTGATATTCTGCCAGTAATGGTTGTGTTATCGGCAAATTTATAGATGACCTTTGAGCTGTGCCTAGCCACACAGTCAAGGGTGTAGAGAGTGTGACAGTGTTGATTGTCAGTGAGATGTTATTTCTGATCCACACTGACTGGTCTCCTGATGAAGAAGTCAAGGATCTAGTTGCAGAGGAGGTCACAAGGATCAGGATTTGGTGCTTATGGATTAGTACTGAGGGTTTGCATTAGATAAAAATTTAATGATGGTTTGATGGTTGATATCACAAAGTCAAAATTACAAATCCTTCAATAGCACTTCACTCACCCTTAGCATCTATTACAAAAGTCTCTGCAAACAATAAAATAGTTTAAGATGTTTAAATCAAAATATCTCATGCGCCTTTCTTTTTATATTATTAAATAACTCTAATTTCATTAGAGGATTAGGGAATATTATAATCTTCTCTCTCACATTGATCTTACTCCAGAATTATAGAAATGTACAGAATGAAATACTTATGTATTGAATGTAAGGTGTAAAAATAATGAACTTTTTTCTACAGGAAGTGTGGATGGCTGCTGTCAACAATACTGTCAATTAAGAGTGTGATAGCTGTAATATATTAAAAAGATGCACACAAATACAGGTTGCAGACTGATTCTGATTCTAGTAGCTACCCAGATGAAGACCTAAACCTGCTAAGTAGCATCCCTGGCTTCTGTCATCGCCAGTGAATAATTGATTTAGTTTGCATGGAAATTGCTCAAATGTGGAAGGATTCCAGTTGCCCAAAATGGCAGTGTAGTAATATTTTTGCCCAGAATTGAAACAATCTTGTATCAATTCATAATCCCATGCTTCTGTGTGATTTGTATGGATGTGAGTGAACATTATCTGTGCAAGTTTTCCAAGTAGCTCAGCAGAGCAACTAAGATGTTACTGTGGTTTTCAAAATACCATTATGAAGCAAGGAGCTTTTATCATTTAAATGGGCAATTGTTTCTAATAACACTAGAAATAAGCATCGTGCAGTTTTTTGTAGGGGAGGCTGTTGGCAGTGGAACTCTGGCCTTTGGCTAGGTTGCAGAAAGCTTCACTTTGGCTCTGCCTGTAGTAATTTACCGCCTAATGAAAAGACCAACTAGACAAAGCTCACATTTAACTTCATGCCATAAGAGGAAGGAGACTTTATTCTTTACTTCTCAGTAGGTTCACTGTTCACAATATGAAGAGTTTACAAATTCCCGATAGATTTTTATTGCTTTTAGAATCGCCAACATTTCAGGGTTCTGCTACACTTAAAAGGAACAAACTTTTGAAAGCAGAACAAAGGGCTACGCCATCCATAACCTGAGAAGGCCTCTAAATGAAATAATTTTCATTTTAACACAGTCAGACTTACACCCACTGATGTTCTTTATTTGATGTTAAAAAGTTACCATGTGGGAAGATAAATATTTATAGGATAAGTTGAAGTTCATTATTTTGAAATGAAAAGGCAGTACAACAGAAGTGAAACCAATTTAGTGTGTTCAACTATAGTAAAAGAGTTCATTAATGCAAATATTTTAACCCCATTATTATCTGTCTGAAGGAATGTAGGAAGATCAAGTCAAGTAGTACCTTCAGTATATTCTACCAGTCTGTGAGATCAGTGCCCTAACTCCAAATACTTGTTATTGCTCTATATCTCTTAATTGCTTTGGTTAGCAAAAAGTTATTATTCCCAGATTTAAAATGAACTGACCTAGCAACGACTTGCATAAATTCAATGTTTAAAAGAGTTTCCTAATTCTATCCTTGACTTTTTATGCTATCTTTATTACTTCGAACTTCCCAAACAGCAGAAATAGTTCTGATGGGAAGTATCAATCTGAAATGTTAACTCTATTTCTTTCTCAACAGATGCTGACTGAACTGCTTAGTATTTCCAGAACTTTGTTTTTATAATAGAAATAGCTGTTTTCTATCTACGCTATAAATTCCTTTTGTTATCTGGAATACTCTGTTTCAAACAAATCAATTCTTAACCTTTAATTTTTCCTCCGAATTTAATTGTTAGAGTCCAATTTTCATGCAGGTAAATCTGTACTGTACTCCTTTCAATTTTCAAATATTTTTATGCATAACTTTTAAATGTAAACACAAAGGGCATTACAGGCAACACAAAGTTCTTGGTCAAGAAAAGGTGACTTTTCAAAAAAACAGCCATGCTCACTTTTTATTCCCCTGTGTAATTATTACCCAAGCAAAACCAGATAATAATCAGAATGAAAACTCATTTATGCCACTGCCTAGAAAGGAAACTCAGAAAATGGAGGAAAGTGGTCTGTTCAAGTTTTGTATGAAAATGAAAAAAGTTATATAAATGGAAAGACCAGAACTACAGCTTTTTCAAATTTCAGATCAATTAGAAATTGATCAATGTAAGTTTCCTATTCTAATTGAAATTTGGTTCTTTTCTCCCCAAAGATTGACCAAAATCTGTCCTCCATTTTGATTTTCTTTCAACTGTTTTAACCAAGCAATGTCATGGCATATCTTTTTTGAGGCATTTGCACTATATTCTTTCCATGTATCTTGTTTACCAAAATGTTGATCCAACTCATTTATGAATACTCCAAGCTTTACACTGTTATTTTTTTTCCTCTGTAGACATTTCAAAGTCAGTTATTGTACTAGTCACTCATTTTAATGTAATTTTTATTTATTAAGATACACTGATTGTAAAAAATGCAAATAAACAACAATAAAGACCAAGTTTAAAACAGGTTTGTTCCAGCTATCTGATGCACTCAATTTTTTCTTAGTTTAAAATGAGTAAGATATTTCTGTATACAATATATTCAATGCTCTTTAGTGTTAAAACAATGAAATAAAGAAAGAAACTTTCACCAATATGGGACAGATAATAGGTAAATAAAGATAACTAACCAAATCTGAACTGATAGGGAGTCCAGCTGGTTTGTGTCAGTATTATTTGCACAAAATAAATGTAATTGTTTGAGCCAGCACAAAACATCAGGCAGCTTCAACCATGTTACAAATGGCAAGATAAAAAGTTTGTGATTGCTCCCATGCTTTAAAAGTTATTGAACTGAATATTCACTCTGCCCATCCCAAAATGGAATTATGAGCCCTGTGAAATCTTATCCATTGTCCAAATTTGTGGCAGTTGAGTAACATCAAGTTATGCAAGTCTACATTTTACCTACCAGCCCTTTTAAAAATAGTTGGCACAGTGTATTATTTTTTAATAAAATTACATGTACCTACCAATGGTCTCAAGCATGGTTCCAAGTTTCTGGTTACTTGTCACTTTAATTTTCCAACCCAGTCTCTCTTTGCCCCGGCAACATACAGCAATGCATTAAATTTAATATGAGCTGAAGGGTCAACGGCACGTGATCTAGCAAGACAAATTAACACCCTCCAGAAACAATAGTAAAGCTAAATCATTTCAGTAAATGAAATTGGAAGTTCTTTTTCATATAAAATTTTATAGTATCCTCAGTACTGCACATTTTTTCTACATTAAGATAGCAATTCTAATTTTCTCATCAATGCCTCCTCTTGGTAGATCTTTCCTTTCTTTACTAATCTCAATGATGCTTACTTTCCCCCTGCACCATCATTCCCTCTGTGATTTGATCTTCTGGCTGATTGTAAGCATTCCCCATTGTTCACTTCTCTTCTTGCCTTTTATTTTCATCTTCAAACTGGTTTACCGCCACTCTTTTCTAATTCCAATGAAAGATGATCAGAATGAACTGTTCAGGTCTTTTCCTTGCCATAGTTGTTGCCACTTTTTTTTATTACTCTAATTTTCAGCATCTGCATTATTTCACTTTTGCATAATTAGTTAAGTATAGCATCAATCCACTTGCAATTCTTGTGGCAATGTGCACAAATTAAAATTGCCTGTTTCATGTGATAACCCATTTTTCGCAGGCCTATAAAATGGCAACAGATATTCACTTCAATATATCTTTTTTACTGCAAAGAAATAAAGTCTAAGCAATAGCATTCCATTACACAGACTTGTGGATGATTTTCTATCCATGATCATGTAAATCAATTTAGGGAGAATCTCAAACCAGTTTTTATTTTACTTCAGATAAACTTTGCAATATCTGATCACTTTCCTCTTTTGTCCCCATGGCATAAATGAGCTTTGAATAAAGCTTCCAAGACGCAGGAAAAATTTAAATTGTCTGTAAAGGACATTTTAAAAAGAATTAAATGTTGTGGCCCAAGTATTTGTTCAATATGAGGAGAGAGCCCAAATGTTTTAAATTTTGTCTTCTACCTCCAGCCCCATCATACTACATAGAACATAGAAGAGTACAGCACAGGAAAAGGCCACTTGGCCACAATGCTGTGCCGAACCAGCTAAAAAGCAAATCAGGAACACCCAGACACTAATCCCTCCTACCCACACAATATCCGTATCCCTCCAACTTCCCCATATCCCTGTGCCTATCAAACGACTCTTAAAAGCCTCTAATGTATTTGCCTCTACCACCATACTAGGCAGTGCATTCCAGGCATTCACCATTCTTTGAGTGAAAAATTACCCCTCCCATCTCCTTTGGACCTACTCACTCTCACCTTCAATGCATATCCTCTGGTATTATACATTTCAACCCTGGGGAGCAGATACTCCCTGTCCACTCTGTCCACCCTGTCCTCAAGAGGTGCAAGTTGAAGATTTTGCCATGGTCCTCACAGTCCCCTGACCTAAACATCATCGAGAATCTTTGAGAATCTGACCTCAAAAGAGGAATGCATGCAAGACAGCCCAAGAATCTCACAGAACTAGAAGCATTTTGCAAGGAAGAATGGGCAAAAATCCCCCAAACAAGAATTGAAAGACTCTTAGCTGGCTACAAAAAGCGTTTACAAGCTGAGATACTTGCCAAAGGGGGTGTTACTAAGTACTGCCATGCAGGGTGCCTACCCCTAAGAATTTTCTCCAGCAATTTCCCTAGAATTTACGTGAGACTCATTGGTCTATAGTCCCCAGGATTTTCCCTTGTTCCCTTCTTAAATAGAGGGACAACATTTGCCACTTGCCAGTCCTCTGGGACCTCCCCTGTGACAAGAGAGGAACAAAGATACTGGGTCAAGGCCCCAGCAATTTCATCTCTTGCCCCCTTCAATGACCTGGGATAAATCCCATCAGGCCCTGGGGATTTATCCATCTTAATACTCATAAGGAAACCGAACAGGATCTTAGCACCCAGGAGACAACACAGCATCCTGATGTCTCTCTTGCAGCCACAGAATCTCCTTTCTGTTCTGCCATTGAGTCCCCTATAACTACCATACTGCCTGACTTTATCCTTCCCTGTTGAGCCTCAGAGCCAGCCAGTGTCCCCAGCCTGACTGCTGTCGTGTGCCCTGCGTACCCTCAGCAATATCGAAAGAGGTATACTTGCTGTATAGCTCTGTAAGAGCAGTATTGAAAGAGGTATACTTGCTGTATAGCTCTGTAAGGGCATTGAAAGAGGTATGCCTGCTGCTGAGGAGAATAGCCACAGGGAACCCTGCACTGACTTCCTAATCCCCTTACTGTCCCTGGTGGTCACTCCTCTACTGTCCAAAGCCTGTGTGACCCCTCTTCAAAGGTCTCACCTGTAATACCTTCAGTCTCCCGAATGATCCCGAGTACATCCAACTCCAGCTCCAACACCTTGACCCAGTCAATCAGGCACTGAAGTTGGGTGTATTTCCTGCAGGTGTAATCATCAGGAAAACCACCAGGAGTACTGAATTCCCACATCTGACAGGAGGAGGAGCGTTCCATCCTGATTATTCTATATTTGAAGAAAGGCTTACTTCTTCATAACTGTGTCTCCGCCTGTGTTCAGCCAAAGCCTTCCAACTCTATCACTGCCACACTCTAGCAATGACCACTTCAGCAATGGCCACTCCACCTGAGTCTACTTTTATTTGCTGCTGAGTTCAGGCCTCTGACACCAACACTTACCACACCTATGCAGCTGAAAAAGACTGGCCTTACCCATATCTGCTCCTCATTTTTTTTTCTTTCTCTCTCTCTCCCTCCCCCCTCCCCCTCCCTCCCTCCACACACCTGCAGTCATCCACTGTTAAATCAGAATTGTGCAGCACAAAGGCTGGACCTTGAGCACCGTGCCCACACCAACCTTTTTTGACTATCTATATTAATCACATTTGATTGTAAAAGTACTGTCTCCTTCTATGCCATGCCTATTTAATTGTATGTCTAAAAATCTCATGAACCTTTTGATTGTGATAGTAGCCAAATCCACCACCTCCTCTGGAAGTACATTCTGGATATCAACCACTCTGTGTCAGAATATTTCCCCTTTAAAGCTCATCCTTCTCAGCTTTAACATGAAGGCTTATTTGTTTTTGATGCACCTATCCTTGGAAAAAGTTTGAGTATTTACCTCATCGATGCCTCTCATAAGATATATATATTTTATCAGGTTACTCCTCAGCCTCCTTTGCTCCCAGAAAACAAACCCAGCCTATCAATCCCCCCTTTATCTACAATCCTCCAATCCAAGCAACATCCTGTGAATTTCCTCTGCACTTTCTCGAGCATAATCACATCCTCCCTAATAGTTTTGTAACCAGAACTGTTCACAATATCCTAAGCATAGCCGAACACACTTGCACAGCATTTAGATTGTTTTTATTCGCCAGTATTTATTCATCATCCTTAAGATCCACTTAACAAGGTAGTTGTGATAGTTTCTTAATCTACCACCATCCTTCTATTCCCAAATAGCTATTGGCTAGTGAGTTCTGTAATTTAGGTCCAGCAACAATAATATAGAAACAATGATGAAACAAGTCTCAATGTTATGCACTTGGAGGGGAACCTGTGTGTGTGGCAGTCCTGCGCACTTTTTAACTGCCTTCTAGTGAAGACATTTGTTCAATCACAATCCTGAATGAACATTTTCTTATTTTGAGACTGTTACCAATCCCATTTAGGGAAAACACCTCACTCTGTCAGGTTCCAAAAGACTTAATATGCTTCAGTGAGGTAATTTCTCTGGAAAGTACTGTATATTCCCAATGTGTTTAATCTCTACTCCCAAAGCTAATACTGTGAACACCCATTGTTCCTGTTTACCCTGTTCCACCTCAATGCACTATGTAATGATCTTATCTGCATGAACAGAATGCAAGAGAAGCTTTTCACTGCATCTCGGTACATGTGACAATAATGAACCAATTTCTGTTCCAATTCCCTAAAGCTTTTCTGCACCTTTCCCACAATTAGCAGTACAATGCAGTTTAGTATCTATCAGAAAACATGATTATATTACAATTGATCCCCTCATCCGATCATTGATATTGATTATGATCAGCTAGAACTCCAGCATCAACACCTGCAGCACACCATAAGTCGGTCTCCTAACCAGAGAATGTATTATTCTTTCCTGCACTCTGCATTCTGAATAGTGACAAAGGCGGCTATAAAAGAGTGTTTTAGGGATAAGTAAGTAAACAAAAGGTTTGTCTAAAGGTGCTGTCACAATAAGTAGCATCATTATCAGTAAGTGCTACCTGGTAGCAATGTTGCTAATATCTCCAATACTTTTCTCATAATGGAGCACAGACTAACTGCATTTGTAAACAAAAGAGATTCTGCAGATGCTGGAAATCCAGAGCAACACACACAAAATGCTGAAAGAACTCAGCAGATCACGCAGAATCTACAGAGAGGAATATACACACAGTCAATTTTTCTGGCCAAGGCCCTTCATTAGGACTGATTACATTTGTCCTGTTTGGGGGGGAGGGGGCGGTGGGGAACAATACATAATTGGTCTTTTTTCCACAGTATTAGCTTTGGCAGTCATTTTAATGTGGCTGAAGACTAACATTTGTGAAAGAGTCTGGGGGGCAGGGGGAGCCCGGCTGGAATATGCACTTGGAGCTTACGTTTGAACATGATAGAAGTTATTACAGACTGAGCATTCTAGCACTCATGTGCAAGGCCCCACTACCACTGAGGCTGTCGATAGGCATGTTCTTGGTGGCTCCTCCCCTGTTAGCTGTTTAATTGTCCATCGTTAATCATAACTAGCAAACCTTTGATTTGACCTATTGGTTGTGGATTGCTTAGATCTATCCATTATTGTTATTGAACACAACCCTAGGCCTGTATTAATATTGTGCCGGGGTCCTGAATTACCCCTATGAACTGTGCTCGTTTACCCCATTAACTGTGCTTTTGAAAAGAGAAAGAGAGAGTTATTTAACACCAACAACTTGTTTTTAACAGAAAGAGAGGGAGGGGGGGAGAGAGAGAGAGACAGAGAGAGAGAGACAGAGAGAGACAGAGAGAGAGAGAGAGACAGAGGGAGAGAGGGAGAGAGATGAAGACTGCTCACAGGTTGTTTATACTTTTTTTCAAGGACATGGCATGCTCGTGTATTTCTTACACAGTCAAAGGAAGGAGGAGTTATTTGAATGACAGTTGATGCTCAGCACGGGAAGATAAAATAGGAGGTCAGATGATAGACCTCAGACACATGTTTTGGGACACTGAATGAGCTTTGTTGTGCCCACAGAAAAAGTGGGTTTTTGGAGAATCGATCAGGCAGATCGATCAGTCGCTCTTGCAGTGCAAAGGTACGGGGTTGACTGGTGAGGAGTTGTCCATGTGTCCTCGCCTGGGGGATAGCTCCACCACAGAAAACCGGTCCCCTTTGTTAAAGTCACAGTCGGTGACTTTTAAAGGATGTCAAAGGACAACGAGGAAATCCACGGCATCAGCTCACCTGAAGACTCAAATCTCTCCCTCTCTCTCTCTCAATACCACAAACTGAACTGAACTGAACTTATCATCGTAAGACTATATCTTTTTACCCCTAGACTTAAAGAAGCTTGGTTTTTCATACATATATTTCCACACTTACTGATATATATATAATCATTGCTAACCTGTTTGATTTATCTACATTTATATTACAGTATTGCATAGTTACTAATAAATATTATTAGTGTATAGCAATACTGGACTCTAAAGTGTTTTCCATCTCTGCTGGTTCTTCATTCCCGTCACGGGGTACGTGACAAAATTGGGGCCTGCGTCCGTGATATGAACAAATTGTGGGAGGTTTGTTTGAATTGATTGGGGAAAATTCCTTTTGATTCGGTTGTGTGGAATATCAGCAGAAATTGAGTTTGAAGTTAATAAGCTTATGGCAGAACCAACCCCTGAGGCGTCGGATGATGCTAAGAGGGATGAGCTGTTGGGAATTGCTCAAAAGTTAAAACTGAGGGTGACCACTAAAATGAGGAAAGCTCAGATGCAGACGATAATAGCCCAGCATTATATAGATAAGGGAACGTTTGATGAGGAGGCATTAGAGTTCTTTGCCGAAGGTAAGGTACAAACTGAGGCTGAAGCTCAGTTGAAATTGAAATTGCAATTAAAACAGCTCGAGGCTGAAGAGGCAGACAAACAGAGAGCGTTTGAGAGGGAGAAATGGCAATGTGATGATTGAGTGGTAAACCGTGGTGAAGGGTTTAGTGTCAGTCGAGAAATTAAGTTAGTGCCTCCATTTGATGAAGCAGAAATTGATAGGTATTTCCTACATTTCGAGCAAGTTGCCCATAATCGGAATTGGCTGAGGGATCAGTGGGTGGTGCTACTACAGAGTGTGACTAAGGGGAAGGCTCAGCAAGCATATGCAGCCCTGTCTCTTGAAGACGCAAATGATTATGATGCAGTGAAAGATGCTGTGCTTAAGGCTTATGAGCTAGTCCCTGAGGCGTAGAGACAAAGGTTTCAAGGTTTGAGGAAGCCTTAGAACCAAACATATTTGGAGTTTGCTCATTAGAAACATGTGTACTTTGATCGGTGGTGTGCGTCAAAAGAGGCAATTGAAGATATTGGCAACTTAAAAGAGTTGATGTTGATTGAACAGTTCAAAGGTTGCATCCCTGATAGTATAAAGGCGTACTTGGATGAGAGAGAAGCAGCGATACTGTCAGAGTCTGCTAGATTAGCAGACAAGTAGCCTTAACTCATAAAGTTAAGTTTTTTCCCCCACTAGGAATTACCAAAAGGGGATTAGAGATAATCCACCAGCTAAACCAGAGAGTAAACCGGGGACTAGTGACAAAAATAAGGAGGAAGGAAAGCAGTCGGGGGGAAAATTTCCCAGTTTCAAGTGTTATTTTTGTGGGAAACCTGGTCATGTGGCGTCCAATTGTTTTGCTATGAAAAGGGGAAAAGGAAAAGAGAAAGAGAAAACCCCAAATGCCTGCATTCAGACGGTTAAAACACCGCTGAAGAAGGAGGGATCTGACCGAGTTCAGGAGGGACTCGGGAGATTTATTTCAAAAGGGTTTGTGTCTGTGAAGGAGGGGTCAACCCCAGTTCCAGTGAGAATCTGGAGAGATACTGGAGCTTTTCAGTCACTAATATTAAAGAGTGTTTTGGAATTTGGTGCTGAGATAGAGACTGGGGAAGTAAATATTATCAAGGACATTGAACAGGGAACTGAGGCCGTGCCTTTGCATAAGATAATTTTGAAATGCGACTCAGTATCCAGACCAGTCACAATAGGGGAACGATCTGAACTACCGATAGACCATGTTGATGTCTTACTCGGTAATGACCTTGCAAGTGGGGATGTATATCCAGCAGTTCAGCTCACAAATAAGCCTGCTGCTGCTGAGGACCCGCCCATAGATGCTGATGTGTATCTCGCATGCGCAGTGACCCGAAGCATGTCCAGAAAGGCTGCAGATGCTAATGTTGATTTATCGGAGACTTTCCTACCATCCCTATACCAACAGGACTTAGAGGGTAGTAAGGCTGAAGAGAGCAAGGAAGAAAGGAAAAACTTGTCCTTATCAAGGAAGGGATTTATAGAGGAACAGAATAAAGATCCTGAAATTATGGCTTTAAAGGGGACAGCTCTCTCTCAGGAGGAAATTCAGAAAGAGACAGTGGGGTATTACCTTAAAGATGGGGTGTTGATGAGGAAGTGGAGGCCAGCCACTGTGCCTGCAAGTGAGGATTGGGCTATTGTGCACCAGGTGGGAGTTCCAAAGGTTTACCGGGCTGAAATTTTAAATCTGGCCCATAAGATGCCTTTGGGGGACATTTTGGAGTAAAGAAGACAGTGCACAGGATTATGAGGGAATTCTATTGGCCTAACATGAGGAAAGATATTGTCAATTACTGTAGAGGGTGTCATACATGCCAGGTCGTGGGAAAACCTAACCAGGACATTCCAAAGGCACCACTTCGGCCAATACCTGCTTTTGATGAACCTTTTTCCAGGGTCATAGTGGATTGTATAGGCCCGTTGCCAAAGACTTTAGCTGGTCATCAGTACTTGTTAACAATTATGTGTGCTGCATCTAGGTTCCCTGAAGCTGTGCCTCTTAGAAACATCTAGGCCAAGACTGTGGTAAAAGCACTCAGCAAGTTTTTCACACTGGTAGGTCTACCTAAAGAAATTCAATCTGACCAGGGTAGTAACTTTTCTTCAAGAATATTCCAGCAAATAGTTTCTGAGCTGGGAGCTCAACAAATTGTGTCATCTGCCTACCACCCAGAGTCTCAAGGGGTTTTGGAGTGGTTTCATTCCACTTCAAAAACTATGGTTAAAACCTACTGTTACGAGAATGACAAGGACTAGGATGAGAGGATACACTTATTACTTTTTGCCGTGAGAGATACCATTCAAGAGTCCTTGGGGTTCAGCCTGTTTGAGCTCATTTTCGGCCATAGGCCCAAAGGACCCTTGACCCTGCTCAGAGAGCAATGGTCTAACACAAAGTGTGTGTCAGTGTGTTAGACTATGTTTTAAAATTCCGTGAAAGGCTTAGCAAGGCTTGTGACCTTGCCAAGAAGAATCTGCAAAACTCCCAAATTAAAATGAAACATTGGTTTAATAAGAGAGCAAGGGAGCAAGTGTTTGAGGTTGGTAATAAAGTGCTGGTGCTGTTCCCTCTTGTGACCAACCCCACCCCAAGCAAAATTCCATCATACCGCATAATTAAGAAAATTGATTCTTTGAATTATGTTATCGAAACTCCCAACAGAAGGAAAATGACCCAATTGGTACACGTAAATATGTTGAAACCTTATGATTCTGAGACAGTACCAGTAAGTACGATTATGAAAATAGGTGGGGCTGAGGAATTTGATAATGAGGGGAAAAATCATTTCACCAAACTGAGTATTGTATCAACGAGCTTACGAATTCCACTATTTTAAAAGACCTTACTGATTAAGTTTGTCATCTGGAACCTGCACAAAGAGAGCAATTGCAGGAACTAATCAGGAAACATAAAGATTTATTCCCTGACATCCCAAAACAGTGCACAGGGGCACTGCATGATGTCATTATAAATTCAGTCCAGCCCATTAAACAGCATCCTTACAGAATGAACTTTGAGAAAAACAAAGAGGTTGAAAAAGAGATTAGTTACATGCTAGCAACCGGTATTATTAGGCAATCTACCTCTGACTGGGTGTCGCCTTGCGTCCTTGTCCCTAAACCGGATGGCAGCATGAGATTCTGTACTGACTACAGGAAAATTAATGCAATAACCAAGACAGATGCTTATCCTATCCCAAGGGTGAATGACTGTATTGATAAAGTGGGAAAGGCTAAGTACCTCACTAAGATTGATCTGTTAAAAGGATATTGGTGTGTTCCATTGACTGACAGCACCAGAGAAATCTCAGCATTTGTCACACCTTCAGGGCTATATGAAGACAATGTTTTGCCCTTCGGGATGAAAAATGCACCAGGGACATTTCAAAGAACGATCAATTCTGTGTTTAGAGGTTTAGAAAACACAGGACTTATATTGATGACTTAGTGGTCTGGAATGACACGTGGGAAGAGCATATTGCAGCGGTAGAAAAACTGTTTGACAGACTTTCTAAGGCCAGTCTTACTGTGAACCTCACTAGAAGTGAGTTTGGCCACGCCACAGTCACATATCTAGGCTATGTAGTGGGCCAGGGCCAAATGGCTCCTGTACAGGCCAAGGTTCAAGCTATTGCTGAAGTTCCTGTTCCATCTGGCAAGAAACCATTAAGAAGGTTTTTAGGAATGGTTGAGTATTATCCTAAGTTTTGTAAGAACTTTACTGACATCGCTCTCCCCCTAACAAAACTCCTAGGGAAGAGTGAAAGATTTGTATGGAATGACCTTTGCCAGGAAGCATTTGAAGGCCTGAAAACCATCCTGTGTTATCATACTGTGCTCAAAGCACCTGATTTTTCAAAACCATTCTCAATAGCAACAGACGCTAGTGATGGAGCTGCTGGGGCAGTACTGTTACAGAAGGGTGTGGATGACATTGAACACCCAGTAGCTTAATTCTCAAAGAAACAATGTGCATCAGAAAAATTATTCAACTGTTGAAAAGGAGCTGTTAGCACTTATTCTGGCCTTACAACATTTTGAGGTTTATACTTGTCTTGCTCAAAGACCCCTTGTGATTTACACGGATCATAATCTGTTGGTGTTTTTAACTAAAATGAAGGATAAGAATAGAAGGGTGTTAAACTGGAGTCTGATATTGCAAGAATTTGATCTGACAATCAAACATGTGAAAGCTACTGACAATATAGCTGATTGCTTATCCAGATGTTAAGTTGGAAATTGTACACATTTTTGCTCTATCATCTGATGATTTTACCCGTATTGTTTCAAACTCTGTAACTTATAGATTTTTAAAAAATTGCCTTCGTCAATTTTTTTCCCTGAAGAAAGGGAGTGTGATGGGGTCCTGAATTACCGCTATGAACTGTGCTTGTTTACCCCTGTTCACTGTGCTTTTGAAAAGACAGAGAGTTTTAACAACAACTTGTTTTTAAGAGAGAGAGAGAGACTCTGCTCACAGGTTGTTTATACTTTTTTCAAGGACATGGCATGCTCGTGTATTTCTTATACAGACAAAGGAAGGAGGAGTTATTTGAATGACAGTTGATGCTCAGCACGGGAAGATGAAATATGAGGTCAGATGATAGACCTCAGACACATGTTTTGGTACACTGAATGAGCTTTGTTGTGCCCACAGAAAAAAGTGGGTTTTTGGAGGATCGATCAGGCAGTTTGATCAGTCGGTCTTGCAGTGCAAAGGAACAGGGTTGACCGGTGGAGAGTTGTCGATGTGTCCACCCTCACCTGGGGGATAGCTCCACCACAGAAAACCGATCCCCTTTGTTAAAGTCACAGTCAGTGACTCTTAAAGGATTTTGAAGGACAACGAGGAGATCGACGGCGTCAGCTCACCTGGATTCAAATCTCTGCCTCTCTCTCTCTCTCCATTACTACTCAACTCAATACCACAAACTGAACTAAACTGAACTTTACTCATCATCGTAAGACTGTATCTTTTTACCCCTAGATTTAAAGAAGCTTGGTTTTTCATACATATATTTCCACACTTACTGATATACATACACACACACACATATGTAAACACACACACATATATATAATCATTGCTAACCTGTTTGATTTATCTACATTTATATTACTGTATTGCGAAGTTACTAATAAATATTATTAGTGTATAGCAATACTGGACTCTGAAGTGTTTTCCATCTCTGCTGATTCTTTATTCCCGTCACGGGGTACATGAAAATATGTAGCACAGATTAAACATGTTGACACCTAAATTTTAGATATGGATTGTACTTGTCCTAATGCTTCTTGCACTTGTCAATGATGTAATGATGTCATGTTACTCCTCTGCCTCAGTTGTACAGATAGCTTCCGGGATATGTTGATGCCTCTTTTTTTGCACTATTTACTTTGTAATTTATGGTAACTTTATCTCCATGTATCTCTCTGTTATGTTCAACATAGTAATGCCCCATGCATCAGTTGAGGAAAGACTGTCAGTGGTGATCAGATAAAGGTTTTCTTGCCTATATTTAACTTGATGCCACGAGACTTCATAAGGTCTGGAGTCAACATTGAGGTCTCCCAGTGCACTCCTTCCAACCTGTGTACCACCATACTGGTGAATTTGCCTGGTCGGTGGAACAGGACATGCCCAGCAACTATAATGGAAGAGTCTGGCATGAGATCCAAAAAGTACAAATCTGACAACATACGCTCACCAGGTGCTTGCTTGAGCTGACTGAAGAAGGCTCTCCCAAATTAGCCATCAGATGTTTGCAAGTATAACTTTGAAAGGTCCTCAAGGAGAGTCTTGGCCCAATTTGTCAACTGTTTACTCTTTTCCATAGATGCTGCCTGGTCTGCTGAGTTCCTCCAGCATTTTGTGCATGTTGCTCTATTGAGTTGTTTGGAGCATATATCAGATCTCTGCCATGTCTTTCCATCCTTCAGATATTGAAGACATTGCATTCCAGATAGCTGTCTATCGGATATATGCTGCCAGAAGACTTGTAGCTAGATATATTTGCAAGAAGCATTCCCCTCTCTGGTCTTTTTCCAAGCTCCAAGGCCATCCTCCTGGAGTCATAAGGTTGTAGAGCACAGAAACCAGCCCTCAAATCCAGGCCAAACATTTTGCCCAGCTACACTAATCCCATTAGCACACATTAAGTCAGTATCCTTCTATACCTTGCAATCCTTCTATACAAGTGCCTATCTAAATGTAACCCTACGTTCAGCTAGCGGTTTAATCTAGGGGAAAACAGCCTTGTTTGGGTGGATGCTGCGTGTTGAGTTCCCGTTACAAATCAGTACCACGAAATAACAAACAGTATATAATATGCAATTAAACAATTGAGCTTCATAATTCTTAATTTAACTATAGGTTAGTAAAGAAAACAAAAAAGGAGAAGGACCCATTCTCATGAAACAGTCTAATGTGCAACGTAGGAGCTCACTGTTTTCCCATCTGTTCATTTTCCATCGATATCCCCCCGGGCGTCGACTCCTGACCCCATTCCAAGTCCACTCTATCCTGCAGTCTACAACTTCCCCGTTCTGGCATCTTCTCTCTCCATCTTCCGCCGAACAACAGCCCGCAAAACCTTTTTGCTCGAGCACACAAGAAAGAAAAACATATTCCCTCATTGGCCAGCGCACATTCCAAAGCCTCCGTATCTCTAGTCATAACCCAAACACTGCGCTTACAGAGAAACCATTACATTATCAGCGAAACCTTTCCCAGGTTGTTACATAAATGTATCTTAAACTTCTCCCCCATCAAAACATTCATCTATACCAGTAATTCCCTTGTGTTCTAGACCACATCCCTAGCACTTCCCTCTCCCTTTCTGGCCATTACACAAAACTATAAAGAATTTTGATTTATGGTGCACAGTGAAAGAAAATAGGAACTGCAATTGAAAGCAGTGACAAATAATTGCAAATATCTTTGAAATCTATTCAAAGTTACAAGTAAAATTATTTCTTTAATTAGGTTAAAAACTATTTTCATTAACAAGTTTAGAGTGTAGATTAGTAGCCCCACTATTCACACCATCACTTTTTCACCTCTCATTGAGATGATGGGCTTGGTGCAGTGATATCAGCTTCTGAACATCAGGCTTGAATGTCACTCAGGAGTCTCAGATCCCCACATTCAGTCATTTGCAGACTGCTTTGCTGCTTTGACGGAAGTTGGGCTACTGCACTGAAACCGCACTCCACTAAATATGACACTGGAAAGGCAATAAAGAACATTTTAATCCTTTTTCACAGTGCAGAGATTTCTTTCTGCAACCTTGATATGATTTTTTGAAACTCGGCTTCAGTTCAGTCATTTTGTAGCGAGATAAGCTCTTCCTCTATCCTTCCCATTAATTCCCCATTACAAGTGCTCAGGAATGGATTGTTTACCCAACCTGGAATTTGGATTGAGAGAAGATCCTGATATCAGTCTGATATGCAGCTCACTTAGGTGGGCCTGGTATAGTTGAATATCATCTGGTATTCTTTCTTTCTCATCAAACTCAGAGGGGCTTGGAAATTGGAAAGTCATGATGGCCAGTGTTGTACTTAAATAGGGTTAACTCGATAGAAATGTGGAGACAACTGATTTGACTTTAATAAGACTCTCATTATTTCCTTGCAATTGAAGATTGATTTAATTAAACTTTTGAATAATTCTGACAAATAAGCAATGTCAGTTGTGCCTAATACTCTTGAGTTGATTATTGAATGAAGCATTTGAGTCTTCAAAGAATTTTATCAGTTTTGAAAAGCGCATAAAAGCATCTCAGGCAGTTTCCTTTCGAGAGCCATCTGACTTCTGTGTGCAACAGCAAGCATTCAAACTTAATTCATCATTCTCAATACAAAGCTCTTGAAAATCAAGAATTGAGAGCATGGGACTATATTTTATTTACCACTGTGATAACAGTATTTAATGATTTGTGCATCACTTAGGTTTTTCCTGTGACAAGATGTTATCCGTGAATACAATTGTAACATGCTGTAGGGTTTCACTGCTAATGTAATGGTTTCTCTGTAGTAGCAATGTTTGGATTATAACTAGAGATAATGGGGCTTTGGAATGTGGGGCTATCTAATGAGAGGGATGTTGTACTTTCTTGTGGGTCTGGGAGCAGGGATTTTGTGGTCTTTTGCCAGAGAGAGAGATGAGGACAGAAGACGCGAATGGAGAGAGTTGGTAGACCGCCAGATGGAGTGGACTTGGAGCGAGGGTCCGAAAGTCAGCGATGATCGGAGGAGGTCGATGGTGGACGAAGGACCTTATCAGTGAGCTCCAATATTTGCGCATTAGACTATCTCATGAGAACGGGCTTTTTTTTTGTTTCTTTACCAACCATACAGTCAAATTAAGAATTATAAAGCTCAATAATTTAATCACATATTGTGTACTGTTTGTTATTTCAAGGTACTGATTTGTAACAGGGGACATATCGCACAGCATCCACCCAAACTAGATTTCTTAAGCTTGGTCGGGCCGGGGGCTGTCAGTCCCTAGATTGAGCTGCAAGCTGAACTGAGAGTTACACAGTGAATGGAAAATATGTTATGTACAGGGTTTTTTAAAAAAAGTAATAACACCAGTGTCATACTGTCATTGATAGTGCCCATCTGTTGCACAAGCAAGAATGGTAGTGAGTGGACTATCTTTCTCTTTGAAAAATTGCTCAACAATCGAAAATATTGACTCCCCCTTCATCTCTATTTCTAGTTCTCTTGCAAATAACAACTCTTGAATCATGCTTTCATCCCTTATGAAGCAAATATACCCAAGGAGCAAAGATTTGTTGCCTGGCTAAGTAGACTTATCAACTGCAGAGCAAACACTATTGTTGCACAATGCGTCTTCCACATTCTCAAACATTTCATCGATTCATCTTTGAGCAGAGTTTTGCTGAGTGGAATTGCTTTAATCATCTGGTCTGGTGACTTATGCAAAAATCATACTCAGATGCTCCCTCACTGCTGGCAGAATCAATTCTTTTCCAATTGTAGGGGACTTTCCTGATTTACTAATGAGTAATGGAATGTTGTATGAAGCACAGGTTCCATTAGGTCATTTGAAAAACCATTTTCCACACAACAAGCTGCTGTTGGTTGCTTGGTGTTGGCATAAATCCATATTTCAAATACTCCATACTATACTGTTTACACTTCTTTTTCATTTTGGTCTACTTATGCCATTTTCGTTATGGATTAACAGCCATGGCCAATTGCCTATCATTTAAATCCAATGTCAAGCTCTGTGATCAATAAAGGGGAAGGTTGTGACATCATCCTAGCTCAGGCAAAACCTGACTCTGTCTTAAGGTATACAAATTGGGGCTTCGATATCTTGGTTGGGCCATGGGCTCGGGGTTCCCAACCTGGGTCCATGGACTCCTTGCTCATGGCATAAAAACGGTTGGGAATCTCTGGACAAGAGATGCAGTCAAGATCATTCAAAAGAACAGATCCTTACCCCACTGAACGCCAAACCCTAATGCACCGGAACTGTGTCGCTGCATGATTAGACTATGGGAATCACTATTGCTAACACTGTACTACAGTAGTGAATGGCAATAATGTGTGGACTATACCCGGAAATAACACAATTTCTTCAGTCCAAATTTCTCATAATATGCCAAATTAAAGAAGTGTCACATTGTTTTTCAACAACTATAATGCTTTGTGCAAAGTCTCAGAGCACAGTAGATTAGCAAGAGATGAGATGATTACATGATTATTGAAACCTATTAGGAGGCACTAAGGACAAGCGCTTACAATAAGTAATTCATTTCTTAAATGAAGCCTGTAATCCCTCAGCTGCCCCCCTTGCTACCCAGCAACCCCTCACCACCTCCTTTATCTTTATCACCCCCAGTGGGGGTAGGGGGTGATGTTGCCCACGTTGGGAACCATCTGATCTATACAAACCAAAGGAGTTTAAACCTAACCAGAGCATACCTGCATATAATACAATTTACCTCACTCCAAAGAATTAACATTGTTTTATTGCATGACATGATCACCAAAATACTAATAATCCTGCAGTTCAATAAAGATCTCCTTAAATACGGCAGGAAGCTTGCTTTGTACAAAGATTGACCACACAGTGCCTGCATATTTTAGACATAAATCCTTAACTACATGTTGTCTAATTTACCTGATACTACAATGCATGCACAAGGGACTGGCGCAAAACAAATCATTGTGTTTAGCAACACAGCAAAAAAAGAAAGAACTGCCATTACTGTGTCAGATTTAGTTTATTGTGCTCGTGGAAAGATTAGTACTAACAGCATATGTTTCTAACAAGGCAAAGTATTGTGTTTTAAGGAACATAAATGCTCTGAACTTCTTGATGTTGCAGGAGGTTCTCTAGGTTTGCATTATAGAATAAAAGACATCGGAGCAGAATTAGCCAATTCAGCCCATCGAGTCTGTTCTGCCATTTCATCATGGCTGATTTATTATTCCTCTCAAGCCTTCTCCCCATAACTTAAGAAGTGCTTACTAATCAAGAACTTTTCTCTGCTCAATGCGTTGGCCTCCATAGGCATCAGTGGTAATGAATTTTACAGACTCATCACACTGCGAAGAATGAAATTCCTTCTCACTCATCTCTGTTCTAAAAGGATGTTCTTCTGTGCCCTGTGGTTGTAGACACTCCCACTGTGGGCTTTTCAATATTCTAAAGGTTTCAATGTGATCGCCCACCTCCATTCCCCCACCCCACCCACTTCATTCTTCTAAACTCCAGCAAGTACATGACCGAAGCCATCAAACTCTCCTCATATGTTAACACTTTCATTCCCAGGATCGTTCTCATGCACCTCCTCTGAACCCACTACAATGCCAACACATCGTTTTTTAGACGAGGGATTGCCTTCAAAAAATTTATTATTTCAAATAACAGAGTAAATATTTTAATGGTAACACAGCATAACACACACAAAATGCTGGAAGAACTCAGCAGTTCAAGCAGCATCTATGGAAATAGATAAATAGTCAACATTTTGGGCTGACACCTTTTATCACACCCGTCCTCAGAGGGATCAGGAATGGAAGGAGTGAGCAATTTCAAGTTCCTGAGGGCCTAATTTCTCTGAGGACCTAATCCAGTCCGAACATATTGACACACACAAAAAGTGCTGGTGAACGCAGCAGGCCAGGCAGCATCTATAGGAAGGGGTACAGTCAACATTTCGGGCCAAGACCCTTCGTCCTGACAAAGGGTCTTGGCCTGAAACGTCGACTGTACCTCTTCCTATAGATGCTGCCTGGCCTGCTGCATTCCACCAGCATTTTGTGTGTTGAGAAAAGGGAACAGCAGTTTTACAGGAAACAGAATGTGAAGAAGTATAGTCAAGACAACATGGGAATGAATAGGTTTATAAAAGATGTCGGTTGATAGTTTGTCTCCAGAGACGGAGACAGAGAGATCAAGAAATAGGAGGGAGGTGCCAGAAATGATCCAAGTGATCTTAAGGTCAGGGTGGAAGTTGAAGGCAAAGTTGATAAAATTCATGAGCTCACCGTGGGTGCATGAAGCAGCATCTAAGCAGTTAGCAATGCAGTGGAGGAAAATTTTGGGAGAATTACCGGGGAAGACTTGGAACATAGACTGGTCTACATAGCCAATGGAAAAGCCGAATGAAAAATTGTTGAGGACGAGGACCAGTTCTGCCATAAAGAGGGTGGTGGTGGTGGAGGGGAACCGTTTAGTTCTTTTATTGAGAAACAATCAGAATTTTAAGGCTTTCTAGTGGATAGAGCATGTAGGGGCTGGACATCCACGGTGAAGAGGCAGTCAGGGCCAGGGGATTAAAAGTTCGTGAGGAGATCAAGAACATGGGAAGCGTCGTGGATGTAGGTGGGAAGGGACTGAGCAAAGAGCGATAGAATGAAGATGAGGCACGAGGACTCTAGTTCAGTGGGGCAGGAGCAGGCAGACAATGGGCCTATCTGGACAGTCAGGTTTGTGGATCTTGGGTAGGAGGTAGAAGTGAGCAGTGCGGGGTAACGGAGCTATGAGTTTGGTGGCAGTGAATGGGAGCTCTCCAGTTGATGAGGTCAGTGATGGTGTTGAAGGCAGTCTTCAAGGGGCAGGTATGAGGAGGTGTCTGAGAGTTGCCACCTAACCTCAGCAAGGTAGAGATCAGTCCACAACACTTCAACAGCACTTCTACTGTCTGTGGGTTTGATGGCAAGGTTGAGATTGGTGCGGAGAGAGTGGAGGGCAGCATGTTCAGAAGGGGCAAGGTTCAAGGAGGAGAGAGGAGTGCTGAAGTTGAGACTATTGATGTCTCATCAGCAATTTCAGATGAAAAGATCCAGAATAGGCAAAGAATCGGAGCAGGGTGTCCAAGAAGAGAAGGAAGGTTGAGGACGGGAGAAGGGGTCATCAGTGCAGGGTGTGGATTTCTTACCAAAAGAAGTGGGTTCAGAGACGGAAGTGACGAAAGAAGAGCTTGGCATTGTGACGAGTGCAAAACTCACTAAGGTGTAGCAGAAAGGGGACAAAAGTAAGGCCCTTGCTGAGGATTGAATGTTCCACCTCAGAGAGGGGAAGGTGAAAATACAGCAAGGATTAGACCTGGCATTAGAGGGAGGAAAAGAGTTGATGATGCCAGCAGAGAGGGAAGGAATGGGGTGTTCAGGGAAGGTGGGGTGGGAAGAAGAAGGAAGTTCCGAGGACTCAAGAGTTGATGGCGGTGAAGCCTGAGAGACCCAGGATTGGAAAGTAGTGATGGGAGAAGGGAAGCCCAGAGGCCCAGCGGCAGCAAGGAAAAGTCTTATCCTGGACTTACTGGTGGCCATGGTCCAGGCTGGAGCCAGAGTAAGACAGTTGCAGTCAATAGGTGTCCTAGGTCATAGGAAACACAGTATTCTCATGTATATTAGTAATTACACAAAAACATGGGTGCAGATAACTTGAGAATGTAATTTACATCTAATTACTTATAAAATGAAACACACATACACAAAATATATCAAATATATGGAAGATATTTAATATCCCACATTAAGACTTCACATCAATTTTTTTTTCCAATTCAACAAAAAAACCTTTAGCTTCTTCACTTCAATATACAAAACAACATGGGGTCAAACAGACAAATGTTCAATTAGTCATTATACCCAGATTCAAGAGTACAGAATACTTTGTCATAAGTGTCAAGATTGTAGAATTCCATTATAAAAATAAATGCCAATTTTATTCCTGATGCCTCAAAATTTAAACAACTGCTTTATTGTCCTAGATATGCAGGGACTGCAGAATATATTTTTTATTGCTCTACTACTTACTTTTCAAATTCTGACAAACTAATTTAGCAAAACTAAATAAATTTGTGTCTTATAGAGCAGATTAGGAACAATGATGAAAGAAAAATCTTGCACAATAAATTCAGGAATTTACTGTTTAAATATTATTGGATCACACAATAATTTAGTATAAAATTACATGCAGCAATTATCAGCTACATATTTATTAATACTTAATCAGTCAAGAGGATGTCTGAAAAAATAAAATGCACTGATCAGGCATACAAGGAGTTTAGGTAAAAGAGTTGCGGTTACCATAGCAACACACACATTCCCACATTAACACAGGTTACCATAGGATCGCTGGAGATCAGGCATCATCCATTTATAATGAAAACATGTTGTATTGAGATACTTAAGACACCTCAACAGCGGTGTCAAATTATTACAATAAGACCATAAGACTTAGGAGCAGAGTGAGGCCATTTGGCCCATCAACTCTGCTCTGCCATTTCATCATGGCCGATCCAATTTGCCTCTCAGTCCCAGTCTCCTGCCTTCTCCCAGTAGCCCTTCAAGCTCTAACTAATCAAGAATAATGAGTTTTGTATGTTATTTCAATGAAATTCAAGTATAAATATGTATTTATCACAAATTGCAATATTTGGGAATGGGTTTACTCCGACTGTCACACAGATTTCAGTTATTAGATCAGAGTAGTTCCTTTAATATTTTTTTATGGAGTATCTTACCCAGAACTAGAGTCTCGAGTCCTTCATTTTCAACAAAAAAAATCAATGTTTTGATGACAACACCAGAGGTGAGTTTGAAATTCAACTGGCAAACTCAACTTTACAAGTTTATCTATTAAGCCAACTTTTGCATGTGCAAATATGACTGAACTTGAATAAACATTTTTCACAAATCAGAAATCTGTGCAAGTCAAAGAAAGCAATTTCTATGAATGTACTAAATAAAAGTGCATAGAAAATATTTGTTCAGCAAAATGTAGTACTGTTTAACAGCAGCAGTCCTTCCTGAATTTAGATCTGTTGATTGAAATACAGATACACCAAGGAAAGCACCTGTCATTTCAATTTAATGTGCTCCACTTATATTGTGTACTCATGTTGCAATTTTAATCAGTTTTAATGCTTTGTGATGACATATTCACAAACTCTTATTTTGTAAAACAAATTTAAAAAGTCTTTCAACATTATCTCTTCAAGGTCAGAAACAGTTACATAATAAATAGGAATACAATAGTCAGAACATTTACATTTCCTTACTTCTGAACAACACCCACCCAAGTCTTGAAGTATGACACACTGTCTCATTTCAAAAAAATATATATGCATGATCATGGAATGAAGAATCTACAAAAAAAATAACAATGTTCATTTGGAAGGACTTTTTACATCACAGTACTCCCACCTTAAATGGAAGTTGCATATTACAGATGCCTTGTGAAATAACTTGAAGAAAAACTATTTTGATGGAATTGCCTTACCTCTCTAGTTCCTTCTTACCAGATCCCTCCAAGTAAGCTGTGGATGTTGTAACTAACAGCCATATTACTATTACGCTGCTATCTGTGTGGAGCTTCAAACCAAGACGGGCGTCATGCAAGTATAAAAACTACATTTTTAATGTGTGTCTAGAGTGCTCATATCTGGTGCTCATATATCTTGCAGCGATATATATCACAACTTGTCAATCAGGAACAGAAACATTAAAAAAATGGCTTCAATTCATACATTTAACCCCAAGATCTTTGACATTTTGAGAATTTGCACTAAAGAAACCATAAAATCCTCGTCTTACTGGACTAGATCCGTTTTGTCAAAAATCAATTAACCTGTGAAACAATTAAATCATATTACAGCTTCAACCTGAGTGGCATGATACAGAACAAAGGTGGCAGGGAAAGGGCCAATCATTCACCAAGATATTTAAGCAATAAATTGTGAAATAACTACTCAAACCAACTTTAATGCTAACCAAGGAAAATCATTTCCGTTTTCACTTTAAGATATCAAGGATATCAATGCTTAAGGCAAACAACAGGAATTCTGCAGATGCTGGAAATTCAAGCAACACACATCAAAGTTGCTGTTGAACGCAGCAGGCCAAGCAGCATCTGTAGGAAGAGGTGCAGTTGACGTTTGAGGCCGAGACCCTTCGTCAGGACTAACTGAAGGAACAGTGAGTAAGGGATTTGAAAGTTGGAGGGGGAGGGGGAGGTCCAAAATGATAGGAGAAGACAGGAGGGGGAGGGATAGAGCCAAGAGCTGGACAAGTGATAGGCAAAAGGGGATACGAGAGGATCATGGGACAGGAGGTCCGGGAAGAAAGACAAGGGGGGGGGACCCAGAGGATGGGCAAGAGGTATATTCAGAGGGACAGAGGGAGAAAAAGGAGAGTGAGAGAAAGAATGTGTGCATAAAAATAAGTAACAGATGGGCTACGAGGGGGAGGTGGGGCCTAGCGGAAGTTAGAGAAGTCGATGTTCATGCCATCAGGTTGGAGGCTACCCAGACGGAATATAAGATGTTGTTCCTCCAACCTGAGTGTGGCTTCATCTTTACAGTAGAGGAGGCCGTGGATAGACATGTCAGAATGGGAATGGGATGTGGAATTAAAATGTGTGGCCACTGGGAGATCCTGCTTTCTCTGGCGGACAGAGCGTAGATGTTCAGCAAAGCGGTCTCCCAGTCTGTGTCGGGTCTCGCCAATATATAAAAGGCCACATTGGGAGCACCAGACGCAGTATATCACCCCAGTCGACTCAAAGGTGAAGTGTTGTCTCACCTGGAAGGACTGTTTGGAGCCCTGAATGGTGGTAAGGGAGATGTCTTCCTCTTTTAAAGAAAGGGGCTTCCCTTCCTCCACTATCAACTCTGCTCTTAAACGCATCTCCCCCATTTTACGTACATCTGCTCTCACTCCATCCTCCCACCACCCCACTAGGAATAGGGTTCCCCTGGTCCTCACCTACCACCCCACCAGCCTCTGGGTCCAACATATTATTCTCCGTAACTTCTGCCACCTCCAACGGGATCCCACCACTAAGCACATCTTCCCCCCCCCCCCTCTGCATTCCGCAGGGATCGCTCCCTACGCAACTCCCTTGTCCATTCATCCCCCCCATCCCTCCCCACTGATCTCCCTCCTGGCACTTATCTGTGTAAGCGAAACAAGTGCTACACATGCCCTTACACTTCCTCCCTTACCACCATTTAGGGCCCCAAACAGTCCTTCCAGGTGAGGCAACACTTCACCTGTGAGTCGACTGGGGTGATATACTGCGTCCAGTGCTCCCGATGTGGCCTTTTATATATTGGCGAGACCTGACGCAGACTGGGAGACCGCTTTGCTGAACATCTACGCTCTGTCCGCCAGAGAAAGCAGGATCTCCCAGTGGCCACACATTTGGGTCACATGGAGGGTCACGCAAGAGAGAAAGGTTAGATTGATCTTGGCAGTAGATTAAAAGGTCTGCATAGCATCGTGGGCCAAGTGGCTTATACTGTGCTGTACTGTTTTATGTTCTATATTAGCAAAGGCTGAATAAATAAGTATAGGCTCCATGCTTCATCGTTATTTCCCCTTTCTTCTATTATTTGCCATGGGAATAAATATCTTGTGATCTTTCTGAACCAGATTTGTTCGTAGAATAACCCAATGATTTCATAATTGTTACTCTGAATACTAGACCTTTTTCATTCCAGATGTATTTAATTATTGAATTTAAATTCTCTATGCCATGGTAGGATTTCAGCTCACGTCTTCTGAACATCACTTCAGTCTCCTGGATTGCAAGTCCAGTTACTTAAAGAATGAAGGGAAGAAATTATAAATCATTCTTTTTACAAATCTGAAGGCTTAGGACAGTTCTTTCCCAAATTAAGTTTTGGCTTGTTCTCAATTTTGCCTTCTTAACATTCTTTGGCAAAGCTGTCCCAGGTGAATACTCAGAGATGACCATTTACTATTACAATCACCTACTGAAACAAAAACCAACAACATAACCATTTCATACAATTTTTTTAATAACTTATATTTTCTTAAAAAGTGTAAAGATAATTTACTGTGGATTATAAAAGAACAGAGAACTCTTGAAATAGAATTTTGTTTGGCTACTCTGAAAAATTTTGCAACCCACAGAAGAAATCTTAACATAAATTATTTAAATACAATGAAAAATATTTTTAGCTATCTACAAAAGAGATCTGATAACACTATCTCATGTACATACTGGTTCTTCTCCCTGGTGAAGAACACAGATATACAAACATATACACAGCCAGGCAGACCAATCAAAACAAAGCACTTGTGAACACTGTTGACAGTCCAGTCTGTCATGCTGAGACAATGCTGAGCTGCTAAACTACAGCATAAATGCTCAAGATACAGCATTTCTTCAGATTAATCAAACTGCTATTTTCAAAAAGAACTGTCTTGATCTTTTAGTAAATGTTTCCTGGGTTAAAATGCTACTTTGGCAGAAGCTGGAAACTGGTAGCTTTAAAATAACCAGTTCTCACACAGGTACAGGCCATCTTTGGGTTCCGTTTCTACAGCTGGGTAGCAGTCAATTTCTGGCCATAAGTCAGAAAATACACAAACAAAAAAAAATTAACATCTCCACAGTATTGTCATGATTAGCATCGAAAACACACAAGTCTGTTAAGAATAAAAAATTACCATAAGTGGTAAATGAGAGTGGAACCTAGTTCCGTCATTCAGAGAAACCAACATATGTACATGAGATGGACTTCTAAATTTAATACTATGGGGACCTTGCTCATATGTGAAAGGTTTCCATAAGTCAAGTGTTTTTTAACCCGCGGACAGTGTATTTTGTTTTTGTAAGAGAAGGGTAACAAAGTGAGACCAACAATAAGCAGCCAATCAATTATCATCATTTTTCCTATCGCTGAAATGAATGCTTACCTCCACTATTTTTTAGTCAAGTAAAATTGTATCAGAAAAGATTACAATATCAATGTTAAGTGTAATAGATCATAAAAACAACTTGCACTATAAAAGGCTTGAGATTTAGGGTGTGGGATGATGCTGTTATGTGGGTGCCAATTTGGAATAATTAAATTCTGTAATGTTGCAAATCACAACAAACTAATTTTCAGTTTAATCCTATTAACCTGCACCTGCTAAGACCTGAACTTAAATTCCCCAAAGTAGGTGCATAAAGATTTCAGCCAGAAGACTTGCACCACAATTGTCTAGGCCAGGTAAACAGAATGTTCTCAAGGGTGAAAAATGAAGAAAATCCATCCAGTCTCACTGTGCTCAACATTTTGCAACTCTTAATAGTGAAATATGGCACTAAAAGCATCAAATGTTGTTCATTGTGCCACCAATTTCTCAAACAAAAGTATTACAGATGAAGACCTTCGGGTTTTTATAAAGTTAAAAGTCAAGCTAAGTTCTTAATTGACAAAGATATGAAGTAACTTTGGAGCTGACTTGACAATCGGTTCCAATTCTACTGTTAACAAATCATATCATCTAAATATTTTAGCTTAGTATCTCTTGTTTTACTAAAATAGTATTTACTATTTTCAAAAGCTTCATATTGAGAATTACTCCAGATACTATTATGCAGCTTTGGAAGCTCAATTTCAATGTCTAGAGTAAGTCACTACAAAATACATTTACCATAGAATGTTACAGGCAGAAGACTAACTGCATTACAATTCCTTATAAAAGGCTAGTAAAGACTGAAGTGCAAAACTGCTTTGAGTTACTAATCAGCATGTGTGCTCATAACAGCAGAAAAAGAAACTTTAGCAGTAACTAGAGGAACCTTGTGCTGGCCATCCACTGTTGATGCAGTAAAGGTAAAACATGGATGTCTATAGTGGAACCACAAATCAGAATACTAGTCAGCAGGTTGCAGGTAGAAGAGGATTACCGGTTGGCCTTATATTTAGAAGCATCTCTAGGTTCACTGCTAGGATTGCTCCAATCATCTGCTTCTGGAGTGGTTTGGTAATGTCGCCAGGCTGATTTATTGAAAACGGGAAGTCGTTCAAAAGATTCACTTGACAAAGCCTAGGGGAAGAAAAAAAAGAAAATAATTTAAAAATTTAAACCAAAATCTTCAGTGTTATGAGGTGCAAATTTTTATCAACCAGGGTTCGAGACCGAGGACACAGGTGGAGTCAGAGTATGGAAAAACAGATTGTGCCTGATTAATCCTTTACATAAAGAAAATTAGCTTTACCAATAATTGTTTTCACAATGTTGTAGTATGCAAAACAGCTTCTTTAGACAATTGCATTACAATTTAAGTACTTTTGATAGACTTCAATGCATACTGCGTGAAAGATGGTTTATAAGTGCACAAAATTCTTTCCCCTTAAGCAAGCTTCCTTTTTACGTGCAAAACATTTAAATATTAAATTAAACAAGCCTATTGCAAGGCATGAACAATATTGCACTATTGTTTTTTTAGGCCATAAGAATACCTTAGAAAATCTTACAATTAGCTACCAAAGATAGTTTAGGTCAGGATTTCTCTAAAAAAAAGGATAAATAGATTGATCAATTTAATATGATTCAATGTTATGACAAAAAATTTGAAAAGTATATAGAACACAGAAATTAGGAAGCTAAATTTCTAGTATCATCATCTTTCAAGAAATTCTCTATTACTGTTAACTTATTTTGAGACTTGATTGCAAATCAGCATTGGTCATAGTAGCAGGAAAACTCTTGTATAATATAATAACAAAGGATAGATTTTCTCTTCTCACTTGAACTTTGCTCCTCTAATAATCTCAGTCCCTTTTCTGAATGAAGAACAATCTGATTCAATGAATTAGCTCTACACTCCAAAGAGATACAAAACAATGTGTGATTTTGTACTACAAGCAGAATTAAATAACCCATTGCAGGTGTGGAGTAGTACAGCACAGAAACAGGCCCTTCAGGTCCATCTAGTCCATGCCGAAACTAATTAAGCTGTCTACTCCCAACTCCCTGCACCTGACCAGAACCCTCCATATCCCCACTATCCATGTACCTATTCAAACTTCTCCTAGAAATTGAAGTCGAGCTTGCATGGACCACTTGGTCTGGCAGCTCATTCACACCCTCGTGACGCTCTGAGCGTAAGAAGTCTCTCCTTATATTCCCATTAAACATTACCTTTCACCCTTAAGCTATGACCTTTGTCCCACGCAACCTCAAGTCTGCTTGCATTTACCCTATTTATACCCCTCATAATTTTATATACCTTTATCAATATCCTCTCAACCTTTTATGTTCTAAAGGATAGTCCTAAACTAGTCATGAGCCTTGTGGCCCATCAGGCCGGTGCTTCCGTGGCACGAAGCAACTGAGAGTACGAAACTGCTCCCCCCGCACCCCACAGATAGGATGCCAGTCTATCGTGAGGTTAATCCCCAGCATTTTTGCCGGTACCCATTCTCAGCTGGGTAGACTGGAGCATTGTGTGGTTAAGTGCCTTGCTCAAGGATACACACGCTGCCCCAGCTGAGGCTCGAACCCACGACCTTCAGATCGCTAGTCCAACACCCTAACCACTTGGCCATGCACCACACAACCTATTTAATCTTTCCTTATAATTCAGGTCCTCCAGACCCTTGTAAACTTTCTCTGCATTCTTTCAACTTTGTTTACATCTTTCCTATAGGTAGGTGACCAAAACTGCACACAATACTCCAAATTAGGCCCCACCAACATCTTGTACAACTTCAACATACCAACCCATCTCCTGTACTCAATACATTGATTAATGAAGGCCATTGTGTCAAAAACTTTCTTTACGACCCTATCTATCTCTGACGCCACTTTCAACGAATTATGTATCTGTATTCCTAGATTCATGAGAAGACAAGATTCCTTGGAGAAGACTCTCATGTTAGGTAAAACAGAAGGTAAAAAAAGGAGAGGACGACATAGGCTATGATGAACAGATAATATTATTCAGACAATGCGTATGACCTTGGGGGATCATAGAGAGGCAATTTCCAACAAGGCTTGGTGAGCAGGAGTCCATGAGGTCACGAAGAGTCGGAGCTGACTTAACAACTGAACAACAACAAATTCCCAGAACACTTTGTTCCATCACACTCTTCAGTGCCCTACGCTTCATTGTATAAGACTTATCCTGGATGGTCCTACCAGGTCCACATTAAATTCCATCTGCCATTTATTCAGTTCATTTTTCCCGCTGATGCAGATCCTTCTGCAAGCCATAACAGCCTTCCTCACTGTCCACTACACCCCCAATCTTTATTCAGTTCATTTTTCCCGCTGATGCAGATCCTTCTGCAAGCCATAACAGCCTTCCTCACTGTCCACTACACCCCCAATCTTTATTCAGTTCATTTTTCCCGCTGATGCAGATCCTTCTGCAAGCCATAACAGCCTTCCTCACTGTCCACTACACCCCCAATCTTTATTCAGTTCATTTTTCCCGCTGATGCAGATCCTTCTGCAAGCCATAACAGCCTTCCTCACTGTCCACTACACCCCCAATCTTGGTGTCATCTGCAAACATGCTGATCCAGTTAACCACACTATCATCCAAATCATTGACATAGATGACAAATAACAACGGACCTAGCACGAATCCCTGCGGCATACCACTAGCCACAGGCCTCCTTTACTACCACTCTCTGGCTTCTCCCACAAAGCCAATGTCTAATCCAATTTACTACCTCATCCTGAATGCCAAGCGACTGAACCTTCTTGACCAACCTCCCATACAGGACTTCGTCAGATGTCTTGTCCATGTAGACAACATCCACTGCCTTGCCTTCATCCTCCTTCCTGGTAACTTCCTCAAAAAACTAGGTAAGATTGGTTAGACATGACCTACCACGCAAAAAGCCATGATGACTACCCTTTAATCAGTCCATGTCTATTCAAATACTCATACATCCGGTCCCTTAGAATACCTTCCAATAACTTTCCCACAACTGATGTCAGACTCACCAGCCTATAATTTCCTGGTTCATGTTTAGATTCTTTCATAAACAGTGGAACAACATTAGCTATCCTCCAATCCTTTGGTACCTCTCCTGCTGCTAAGGTGTTTTAAATATCTCTGCTCAGAAATATCTCAAATTCTGAACTTCACTCCTTTAGGGTCCGAAGGAACACCTTGTCAGGCCCTAGGGATTTATCCACCCTGACTTGCCTCAGGGTAGCAAACACCTCTTCATCTGTAATTTATACAAGATCCATGAAGTTGATGCAGGTTTGCCTTACTGCTATGGACTCTGTGTCTGTCTCCTGAGTAAATACAGATACCAAGAATTCATTTAAGATCTCCCCCATTTGTTTTGGCTCACGTGGATTACCATTCTCATCTTCCTAAGGACCAATTTTGTCACTAGCAATCCTTTTGCTCTTAACATACTTGGAGAATCCCTTAGGATCTTCCTTTACCTTGTCTGCAAGAGCAACTTCATGCCCTAATTTCACCTTCCTGATTCCTTTCCTAAGTATTCTCTTGCATTTCTTATACTCCATAAGCACCTCATTTGTTCCTAGACAACTAGGCACCTCTCTTTTCTCTTAACTAGTTCTTCAATATCTCTTGAAAATCAAGGTTCCCTACACTGGTCATCTTTACCTTTTATTCTGACAGGCACATACAAACTTCATTTTTGAAGGCCTGCCACTTTCCAAGTACACCTTTGCCAGAAAACAGCCTGCCCCAATCCACACTTGCCAGATCATTTATGATACCATCAAAATGGGCCTTTCTACAATTTAGAATCTCAACCTATGGTCCAGACCTATCTTTTTGCATATTTTCTTTGAAACTAATGGCATTGTGGTCACTGGATGCAAAGTGTTCCCCTGCACAAACTTCTGTCATCAGATTGTCTCTTTCCCTAATAGCAGATCCAGTATCACATTCCCTTGTTGGGACTTCTACATACTGATGAAGGAAATTTTCCTGAACATATTTGACAAACTCTATCCCATCCAGTCCTTTTACAGTATGGGATTCCCAGTCAATAAGTTAAAATCACCTACCATAACAACTTTGTGTTTCTTGCAGCAATATGTGATCTCTTTACAAATGTGCTCCCCTAAATCCCTAGGACTTTTGGGTGGTCTGTAATATAGCCCCAGGCTGTCTGACATTTTCCATCACTAGTAATGCCATCCTTTCTCCTTTAATCCCTCTTGCTCTGTCACATCTAAAATAACAAAACCCCGGAAAATTGAGCTGCCAGTCCTGCCCCTCCTGTAACCGATTCTCATTATGGCTACAGTATGCAGCTCAGGACACTAGTCGCACCATGCTCAATCTTTTGATTCCTGACTTTGTCTGCGATCTTACCAACATCTGCCTCCAAACCTCTCCACTAAATGTTCTGGCACTCTGGTTCCCATTCCCCTGCAATTCTAGCTTAAATCCCTACATGCAGCATTAATTAACACATCTTCCCACTAGGATATTAGTCCCCCTCCAGTTCAGATACAAACTGTCCCTTCTGTACAGGTCCCACCTTCCCCAGAAGAGAGCCTAATGATCCAAAAATCTTATGCCCTCCCTCCTACACCAACTTCTTAGCCAAGCACTACACTGTACAATCTTCCTAGTTCTAGCCTCACTAGCACGTGGCACAGGTAGCAATCTTGAGATCACAACCCAGGAGGTCCTGTCCTTTAACTTAACACCTAACTCCCTATGCAAAACATTGTAACTCGTCCTACCCATGTCATTAGTACCAACATACACTACAACCCATCGCTGTTCACGCTCCCACTTAAGAATGCTGAGGACTCGATCTGAGATGTCCTGGGCCCTAGCACCCAGGAGGCAACATACCATCTGGGAATCTCATTCTTGCCCACAGGACCTCCTATCTGTTCCCTTAACTAACGAATCCCCAATCACCACATTGTTCCTATTCTCCCCCCTTCCCTTATGAGTCACAGTGCCAGAGACTCGACACTGAGTTTCCTCTATTAGATCAACCCCAGTCACAACAGCATCCTAAGTGATGTACCTGTTGTTGAAAGGGATGACCACAGGGATACACTGCACTGGCTCCTTAACTCCTTTCCCCTTTCTGTCACCCAGTTTCCTGTGTCCTGCACCTTGGGTGTAACTAGCTCTCTAAATGTCCTATCGATCACCTTGTCAGCCTCCCAAATGATCTGGAATTCATCCAGTTCCAGCTCCAATTCCTTAATCCGGATTGTTCGAAGCTGCAGCTAGTATTCCAAATACATATTTTACTATCCCACTCTTGAATTCTCCTTCACTGTTGAAAGGTACCTTTAGATAGATGACTGCATCTGTGCCCAGACCTTCCATGGAATACAATTTGAGGTCTCCTTGAAAGTACCTAGCATACAGCCGGGAGATTGGCAAGCCATATCCAAAACCCGCCTGCAGAAAATTTTAAAAAAACACATTTTACTATATAGAGTATCATCATAATTGGACTGAATTGAATCAGTTTATTATTGGCACAATGAAAAACTTGTTTTGCATACCATCTATACTGATCATTTCATTAGAACAATGCTCTGAGGAAGTAGAAGTGTTAGGGTTCAGGCTGAATGCAGAATAAAGTGTTACAGTTACAGAGAAAATATAGTGCAGGCAAATAAAAAGGTGCACGTCTATAATTAGGCAGATTGTGAAGTCAAGTGTTCATCTTATTGTACTAATAAAACCGTTCAACAGTCTTACACTAGCAGGACAGAAGCTGTCCTTTTAAGAAGATAATGAAAAACAGGTAGGAGAATTTGAGGAAGAGAAAGATGAAGACCAGGTTCTTTGCAACAATCTTCAAAAGAGGAAATTTTAGATGAGCATCATGTTGGTTACATGGGAGAACAAATTTACAAATTAATGTCAGCCAACAGGAAATAGGAGTTTCTTATGCTCACTCAAAGTGGACCATTATAAAGCAAAGGAGAAAAACTATCAATTAATTGATGATCCAAAATGAACACCTAAATCCAGACAATGCAGACTACAGACCCATAGTATATTTCAAACTTTTAACTGCCTCACAGACACTCAACTCAAGTGAAGTTAATAATAGAGTGAAAATGATAGCCTTGCCAACAGTAGTTCTTCCCGTCAATGAATGAACTAAAAGATTCCAGTTTGTAGAAACAAAAAGAGGGGACAATTAAATTGCTCAATAATCATTTAATCAACAAAGTTTAATGGCTCCAGTAATAAGTCAAATTAGCTAAAACTCTGGTTTGGGCTCTTGGATACTGACCAGAAAAAAAGAACAATTTACACAATATTCCAGATTTTAAAGGAGTGGTCTGGATGATTTAGAGTATTAAAATGGTTTAAGTATATGAACCAAGAACTGCCACTCAATATTAGAAAGAGATGGATACTTTGTGGAAGTTAGGTTGAATGAATCAATGTCATGAACATAAAATGAACAAATTTCAATGAACTTTTGATGCACCTGGCAAAGAACAGCAAATAGAGCACCTACCAGTGGAGCTGCCCGTGATGGCTCCAAGCTGGGACTGGGTGCCGTAGAATACATATAATTAAATAAACGCTCGATCTTCCGCAGAGGAACACCACCCCCTTTATCAGATATCTGCAAAAAAATAGGAAAAGGATTGGCATTAAAGCTAATACAACTTAGCTATCTTGCTCAACCGTGGCTATCACAAAAAATACCAAATGAATAAAGTCCTTCGATATACAATAAATATATTTACTATATGAATATTAGATCTAAAAATTAAAAATCAAACTGCAGATTCTGGAAATCGGAAATGAAAATAGAAAATGCTGGCAGTACTCAGCAGGGTTTCAGTCTGAAACGTCGACTCTACTTTTTCTCCCCACAGATGCTGCTGAGCTCCTCCAGCATTTTGTGTGTTGTTCAGATTTCCAGCATCTGCAGACTTTCTCTTGTTTGTGATTCAAATACTCAGCAGGTCAGGCAGCACTTCTCTTACCCAGCCCTAACAAAGTGTCCACAACTTGAAATGTTCACTCTTTCCTCTTTCCATAGATCTAATATTAAAACTCAGTTTTAGATCCGAACAACTAGTTTTGAGCGGGACATCAAGATTAAATATATAATACTGTAAGTCAGATCTTGCTGCCACAAGCCCTCTACGACACCAACGAGACATTCAAATTTTGTGGTACCTTATCTGATACAGGGTCTCACTCAATGCAATGTTACAAAAAGTAGTGCCCATGAAACAGCTGAAAGTCTTTTGATATGTGGTTATGCTACAATCACAGGCTTATTACTCAAATCCTACTAAAAATAATGCAACTAAAAATATAAAAAATAAATATTTCTGTAGTCATTTATTTAATTTGGAGCATAGAACATTGGCCCATGCTGTTGTGCTGACCTATATAATCAGTCTAACCCTTCCTTCCTACAAGGCCTATAACCTTTCATTTTCCTTCTATCGATGTGTCTATAGAGTCCCTGAAATGTCCTTATTATATCAGCATCTTCCATCACCCTTGGCAGTGCGTTCCAAGCACCTATCATTCTCTCTGTAAAAAAAAACACAGCTCAGATATCTCCCCTAAACTTTACTTCATTCACTTTAAATGGATGTTCACTTGTATTGGCCATTGTCAGCCTGGTGCTGGCTGTTCATTCTACCTATGCCTCTCATACACCTCTATCAAGTTACCTCTCTCCTCATGTGACTCCAAAGAGAAAAGCCCTAGTTCGATCAACCTTTCCTCACAAAACATGCGCTCTTCTCCAGCATTGTGTCAAATACTCCTCTATACCCTCTCTAAAGCTTCCAAATCCCTCCTATAATAAAACAACCAGAATTGAACACAATACTCAAAAGTTCGGTTTAACCAGTTTTATAGAGCTGCAACATTACCTCGCAGTTCTTGAATACAATCCCCTGACTAATGAGAGCTGGTATATTATACACCTTCTTGCATGGCAACTTTGAGGGATCTATTTTTTTCATAGTATTTAATAGTTATTAATTACAATACTACTAAGCTAAAAAAAAATCAAAAATAACCTCACACTTACTTTGTCCCTCAAATTTCTTTATTTCCTTTCTTTCAAATAGAAGCAATCTGCTCTAGCATTTATTTTTGTCTATGCATTTGAATGAATTTGAGTGTACTGCACTGCCATTAGATCACATCTCCTGTAGGACTCCACAAGCAATCCTAATCCCAGAGAATTCAAAATCTCATGTCATATTTGCAGGAGCTTGAAATTTTGAATGTTCAAGACTCAGTTTCATAAGTTCACCACAATGACTGTAACAACACCTGGGCAAAAGAAATTAGTTTCTTTTATTTAAATTAAATCAAGCCATTTTTGTGTTGCTCGAAACAGTGGTCAGTTAACAACTTTACAGTATTTTCTAACAACTTATCAACATAATTTATTTTGGTTTCGTGTTTCTTTAGCTATGATTGTATGTTGAAACACAACAAAATTGCTGTACTTACCTTAATAGATAAATCCTCCTTTCCCAACGTAACCAGAGTTTTTATAGGGGGGTAACCTTCCATTTTCCCTTCATGAAGTTCAACAGTAGCTCTCATAGAGTTCTGTTATAAACAAAAGTTCGATATATCCAAATAATTTGAGTTAAGGGTAAACTAAATGAGTCAATGCTTGCAGCAGGAAGTTACACCTAATGACGGGCGAGTCAGGAGAAGTTGTGTTTCGGGACTTACCTTAATTTTCCAGAGAAATGTCTTTTGAGAATAGCTGTTACTTTTAAGATATTTGCTTTAAGATAAAGTGTATTATTCACACATGTACTTTTAAAAAAATGGTACCAAGATTAAAATTTAGTGAAATACTAGTTATGGCTATTTCTCAGAAATAGCCCATTTAAAACAAAATAATATTAAATAATGGTTAAAGTAGTTTAAAATTACTATCAGACAACTTGCCTCCTCCAGATACAAGACGATTGGGATCCATTTACCTGAATGGATGTTGTCAATGAAACAATGGAAGTAACTAAGAGAAGTTGTTAAAATACATTAGGACAGATAAGTCCCTGGGGCCTGACGGAATATTCCCCAGGCTGCTCCACGAGGCGAGAGAAGAGATTGCCGAGCCTCTGGCTAGGATCTTTATGTCCTCGTTGTCCACGGGAATGGTACCAGAGGATTGGAGGGAGGCGAATGTTGTTCCCTTGTTCAAAAAAGGTAGTAGGGATAGACCGGGTAATTATAGACCAGTGAGCCTTACGTCTGTGGTGGGAAAGCTGTTGAAAAAGATTCTTAGAGGTAGGATCTATAGGCATTTAGAGAATCATGGTCTGATCAGGGACAGTCAGCATGGCTTTGTGAAGGGCAGATCGTGTCTAACAAGCCTGATAGAGTTCTTTGAGGAGGTGACCAGGCATATAGATGAGGGTAGTGCAGTGGATGTGATCTATATGGATTTTAGTAAGGCATTTGACAAGGTTCCACACGGTAGGCTTACTCAGAAAGTTAGAAGGCATGGGATCCAGGGAAGTTTGGCCAGGTGGATTCAGAATTGGCTTGCCTGCAGAAGGCAGAGGGTGGTGGTGGAGGGAGTACATTCAGGTTGGAGGATTGTGACCAGTGGTGTCCCACAAGGATCTGTTCTGGGACCTCTACTTTTCATGATTTTTATTAACAACCTGAATGTGGGGGTAGAAGGGTGGGTTGGCAAGTTTGCAGACGACACAAAGGTTGGTGGTATTGTAGAGGATTGTCAAAGATTGCAGAGAGACATTGATAGGATGCAGAAGTGGGCTGAGAAGTGGCAGATGGAGTTCAACCCGGAGGAGTGTGAAGTGGTACACTTTGGAAGGACAAACTCCAAGGCAGAGTACAAAGTAAATGGCAGGATACTTGGTAGTGTGGAGGAGCAGAGGGATCTCGGGGTACATGTCCACAGATCCCTGAAAGTTGCCTCACAGGTGGATAGGGTAGTTAAGAAAGCTTATGGGGTGTTAGCTTTCATAAGTCGAGGGATAGAGTTTAAGAGTCGCGATGTAATGATGCAGCTCTATAAAACTCTGGTTAGGCCACACTTGGAGTACTGTGTCCAGTTCTGGTCACCTCACTATAGGAAGGATGTGGAAGCATTGGAAAGGGTACAGAGGAGATTTACCAGGATGCTGCCTGGTTTAGAAAGTATGCATTATGATCAGAGATTAAGGGAGCTAGGGCTTTACTCTTTGGAGAGAAGAAGGATGAGAGGAGACATGATAGAGGTGTACAAGATAATAAGAGGAATAGATAGAGTGGATAGCCAACGCCTCTTTCCCAGGGCACCACTGCTCAATACAAGAGGACACGGCTTTAAGGTAAGGGGTGGGAAGTTCAAGGGGGATATTAGAGGAAGGTTTTTTACTCAGAGAGTGGTTGGTGTGTGGAATGCACTGCCTGAGTCAGTGGTGGAGGCAGATACACTAGTGAAGTTTAAGAGACTACTAGACAGGTATATGGAGCAATCTAAGGTGGGGGCTTATATGGGAGGCAGGATTTGAGAGTCAGCACAACATTGTGGGCCAAAGGGCCTGTACTGTGCTGTACTATTCTATGTTCCGAGATCCTAAAAGTTTGTAACCCACAAGTTTAGGATGGAAAACCAAAATTATCTATTAACTTAGAATGTAATCAACTTTGAATAGATACACTGAACGAGTTGCTCAGACTTTGAAAGCAGCTAAAGTAGTTTAACAGATTTGGTAGCCAAAGTAAACAGAAATAAAAGCAAATATCAATGAACAATACAGGCCAACTAACAGAAAAATAATAATTCTAGTGAGGAAATGCATGAAATTTGATTCTTATGTTTGGAACATATTTTTTCTGAATTGTTTGTGAAATAATTGGTACACTTAATCCTCTTCACAAAAGCAGTCAAGGGAACTATGTGCTTCTACTGCAAGGACTTGAGTAGTGAGATCACCAAAATATCATTGCTGTAATTTCATCTATTAGCTAAATTTATTATCACAGAAAGCTATATACCAAAGTTTGCCAATGTTAAAAATGCTGCTGGCTCAGTAAGTAGCATATATAAAAAAGAAATTACCCAGACCTTGATCAATTACCTGAGTGAACAATATTGTTGGGAGTTGTCATCAACACAGGTAAAGTGAGATCATTCATTTTGGTTCCACAAAATGGAGATTCCACACATTTTTTTTTTAAGGTAAGTGACTACACAGAAATTAAAAAGGTCGAAAGAGATTTAGACGTTCCTGTAAGATAGAACTGGCAATAATGTATCATAAAAGTGGGTAATGAAATGATACATTTTTAATATTTTTTAAATGAAGCCTCATAGGATGAGGTGGTATTGCATCAAAAGGAGATATTGGTCTCCTTTAGGAGAATAGATCTGTTGTTTTGTTTTATTCTGAAAGCAATTGATAGACTAGATAGAGTGAAAAATTTCCTTTGGTAAAACGCTGTTCAAAAACAACAAAACTTTAAATTTAGGCCAGCCAATCAGGAGGTACATCTTCACAATAAAATCTGAGGTAGTAGAAAAGAGTTCCCATCCATGAAAGCAGAAGATGCTAGTTAAATTATTCGTTATAATTAAGAAAAGTTATACCTGCATGACAAGTAGATTCAAGGATATGGAGCTAAAGTGAATGAGTACAGATGCAGATCAGCTACAAAGTGTATGACCAGCAGAATAAGGTTAAAATATTAATTGCTCTTTTCCTGTCCCCATACATGCTGCAAAAGATTAACTATAGTTAACCACGTAAACAAAGCTAAACTTGGAATTTTAAGATACCATGTGCCTATTTATAAATTCTAAATTTAAAAATTAGGTCTTAAAATTCTTGACAAAAGCATTGATCTAGGAAGGTAGATAACAGCCTAAAAATGGAAGTCCCTCAAGCGCCAACAAATGCAAACACAAAATTATATATTGCTACTTTCTTCAGCAATTATGAAACTGAAACTGTTAACTTACTTTAAACAATTCGAACAACATGTGGAAGAGATGCGAGGGTACATACACCACTTGGATAGGCTTTGCAGGTGTTTTAGCTAAAACATATTGATAAATTCATTCATTAATTATGTATATTCCTCTGCACAATTATTAACATCCATACAATAAATATTACATATTACAATTCTATTTAAAAACAAATTTATAAACATGATCTACTGGTTGAACTGGAACAATTTTTGCTACCTGATGAGCTAATAAACAAAACACGATTAAAGCACCAAGGAAGACTGAGACATTGAGGCAAATGCAGAAGGTGAGCGAGAATTTCAGCGCCAACTTCAGCCTTCTGATCACTGCCAGAGTAGGAGTCTATGAGCGGCCTATCGATGTGTGGCTCACTGTGGCAGGCGGGTAGGCCTTTCTGCCTTGTGTGGTGTCCCTGTCTTTCGATGAACATCAGCGATATCGGAAGATGATATCGTGGTTCTGCGCTATGGATTGGACTTTTGTGTTTATGGACCATGGACCTTATGGTTTTTATATTGCATTTTCTTTAAATTGCCCGTTCCTGTTCCGTTTTGTGCAGGGGAAGGGGGGTTTTGGGGTTTGAAGATCAAGATGGTGTTCTTTTTTGTATAGGGTGGGAGAAGACGTTTCTGTCTGAATGACTTTGATGTTCTTTCTGTTTCATGGCTACCTGGAGAAATACAAATTTCAGAGTTGTATACAGACACATGCCTTTGAACCTTTGATAAAATACACTGTCATTGCTAGAAATATTCAGCAGTGAAGCAGCAAATGTGGAGGGAGAAACAGAATTATTGCTTACACTGATCATCTTTAATAAGAAAAACCTTGAAGTATTACTGGATTGTGGAAGAATAGTTCATCAAGTCATTAAAGTCAATTTTACAGAAAAGCCTGGGGAGCAATTTTGAATGTCATCTTAATAACCGTGGAGAAGTATCAAAGAAACACTATGTGAAAAAAATAAAGATTGACTTGGATGTCAAGCAGTCAATACAGCTTAATTTAAGTATATGTTTGGTGCATTGTAGTCAGATATCCGATAGAATAGGTTCAAAATTAGAATAACTGGTTTACATTTCTAATCGACATGCTGCCTACAATGACATTGTTCGGAAAGTCATTTTCCACATATATAATGAAATTACCTAGCACCATCAGTTCTCTTCACCACAAGACTATCACTAAATTATTATACTGCTTGTGCAAAGTCCTGAACAGAATAAACTGAAGGCATTACCCCCAATTTAAAGCATCAATTAGATTCTCTAACTATTGTCTTATCTCCCTTTCCAGCTACAGTCTTAAGCTGAACTAAATTATTTGCAACTTTGGTATTATATTTAATGTTTAGAACTTTTTCCTATCACATAGCTGTACCATTAAGATGGTTTGTATCCACTTCAGAAATGACGACTAACTATATCCTGTCTTAAGTTATTTGCCCATCAGTCTGGTATCACTGACTCCCATTTCAGCAGCATGATTTTAAAATTTGCATCATTGCTTTTCATTATCATATTTTCCCTATTCCCCCTTTATAATTCCCTCCAACTACAGATATCAGCCTCCCTCCAATCCTGGCATAAAGAACATCCCCTGATATCTCCATACATCACTCATCAATAAACTTTGTTTGATAATTTGCCTTTGAAGCATTCTTCAGCATCTTACTATGTTCATGTTATTAAATAAATACAAGTTCTTTTTGTTATTTTTGAGAGATGTTATCAATGTAGTCAATACCATTTTGTGAACTAGCATTTTGAAGGGTCACTCTGCTAGCCCACACTGTTGTTACTGGATCAGCACTATTCTGCTAAATATGGTGACATTAACGATATGTAATTGCATTGAAGCAGGTTGGCCGTTATCTTCCAATTCATCAGCATTCCAGTTAACTAAATCCCAGTCTGGAAGACCAGAATGACAGATGAAGCACTGGCCATTTCACTCTGTCAATGAACTCCATCTTCTTTTTCCCTAATTTTATATTTTAATTATTTCTCAGCATCAGAGACATTAGGCAAAAATTTTCAGCAGCCTCCTGGCGAGGGTTCCTTCTGCATCTGGGTCAGGTGAGTGCAAGCAAATGGAAACTATGAGCAGTGCACTGAACCCAACTCAATTTAGCCCAGGAAAAATTGATGTTTAGCAGATAATTTCAATGGCATATTTGATAGTCATTGTTTTCCTCTTTGTGTGATGTACAGTATTAAGTGATCAACACTGTGAAGCCTGGTTATTAAAATTTGTTATAATTAATTCTAATAAAAATCTTGGAAAATTCCGATTACCATTAAATTCATTAACCTCCACATCTGGGGACCCTGTGTAATATTGTTCACAAAGCATCTTTGCAGTCTCGTATGCATCTACACAAAGAAAATGAAAATCAAAGATTAAACTATACAGCTTACAAGATGCAAGTCAAAAATATCTGGTCAATCTGGTAGAAAAGTGCAGCTTTGTTATGCTACAGTCATGCAAGTTCTCAGTTCTTGAGTGCAAAAGATCAAGCAAGTTCATAATTAACAAGAAACATACTATACATAACAACCACTCAGGTATACTTTCCTTGGTTATCTATTGTAGATGACCTTAGTAGCGAAGAATGGACTTAGTTGTGTGACATTTACCTCAACCTTACATGTTGGAAATATTAGGTTTCATTTCAGAGTTTTATTAAATCAAATTATTTACATCAGCTGAGAGTCCATATTCAACACATGGCTGATACAACCAGTAAACCCTCTTATTTTCATTCTGTACCAACTCCTATGAAGTAGACATTTTTCCAGATCTGACCATCACTGAAGATATAATGGTATCAGACATTCTATTAATCTATTTAAGGCTGTTATGTCAAATATTGATCTAGAACAGAGGATATATGCAGTAACACACACAAAATGCTGGTGGAACACAGCTGGCCAGGCAGCGTCTATAGGAACAGGTACAGTTGATGTTTCCGGCTGAGACCCTTCGTCAGGACTAACTGAAAGAAGAGGTAGTAAGACATTTGAAAGTGGGAGGGGGAGGGGGAGGGAGAGATCCGAAATGATAGGAGAAGATAGGAGGGGGAGGGATGGAGCCAAGAGCTGGACAGATGATTGGCAAAAGAGGATACAAGGCTGGAGAAGGGAGAGGATCATGGGACGGGGGGCCTAGGGAGAAAGAAAGGGGGAGGGGAGCACCAGAGGAAGATACAGTGAGAGGGACAGAGGGAGGAAAAAAAAAGGGGGGGAAATAAATAAATAAAGGATGGGGGTAAGAAGGGGAGGAGGGGCAGTAACGGAAGTTAAAGAAGTCAATGTTCATGCCATCAGGTTGGAGGCTACCCAGACAGAATATAAGGTGTTGTTCCTCCAACCTGAGTGTGGCTTCATCTTTACAGTAGAGGAGGCCGTGGATAGACATATCAGAATGGGAATGGGACGTGGAATTAAAATGTGTGGCCACTGGGAGATTCTGCTTTCTCTGGCGGATAGAGCGTAGGTGTTCAGCGAAACGGTCTCCCAGTCTGCATCGGGTCTCGCCAGTATATAGAAGGCCGCACTGGGAGCACCGGATGCAGTATATCACCCCAGCCAACTCACAGGTGAAGTGTTGCCTCACCTGGAAGGACCGTCTGGGGCGCTGAATGGTGGTGAAGGAGGAGGTGTAAAGGCATGTGTAGCACTTGTTCCACTTACAAGGATAAGTGCCAGGAGGGAGATCGGTGGGAAGGGATGGGGGGGACAAATGGACAAGGGAGTCATGTAGGATATATGCAGTTTCCTGACAAAGCCATCCTGACATTTTTGAAGTAATTAGGTGGGTAGGCAGAGACGTGTTGGGAAGAGAAAACTTCTATATCCAAAGTAAATGAAACGTTGAAAATTATTTTCTGCACTAATCATTGCAATTCAAATGGGAAAGGCAATACATTCTAGCTTGTAGGCTCTACATTGTGTTTTTAAGTTGTTACATTTGCAGCCAAATCCTAATAACAAATCAAATTAGCACAGATAGGGTATTAATTAACAAAATATAACAGATTTGCAATAAATAGGTCATCTTCAGGTTGACAAACTGTAACCAAAAGGTACCACAGACATCAATGTCACAGTTCCAACAATTTATATTCAGATTAATAACCAACATGAAAGATCCAAGTATTTAAGCCAAATTTGTAAATATCATGGGAAAGGAGAATGCTGAAAATTTGCAAAGAGATTATAGAAAGGTTAAGAAGATGAGCAGAAATATGGTTGATGGATTATGACATAGTAATTGACAGATCATTTTCTCTGGTTAGCAAAACAGAGAAACAGCTTAACAGAAGACAAACTACCCCTGGCCGAATCCTGCAATATCAAGGGATCTGGGTGCACTATAATAACAAACACACAATTAACATGAAAGTGTAGCTAATCCCCTGATTTCCCCACTGTCAACATCTTGGGGGCTGCCACTAACCAGAAATTGAATTGCAGTAGGCACATACATAGAACAGATCAGAGGATAGGAATTCTGCAGCAAGTAATTCAACTCCTAATGCCCCAAAGTCTGTCCACCATCTACAAGGCTCGTGTCAGGAGAGCAATGGAACACTCTGTACTTGCTTAGATAAGTTCAGCTTTCATACAACTCAAGAAGCTCAACACAATGGAGAACATAGCCGCGCCCTTGATAGGCACCCCTTCCACAACCATTTCTTCACTTTACCATCAATGTACATTAGCAGATGTCTTCACCATTTAAGGAGGCACTCCTACAACTCACCAAGAATATTCAGGCATCAGCTTCCAACTTCAACTAGCTCAAAGGCTAAGGGCAGCAAAAGCATGGAAACACCACCAGCTGAAAAGTCACACATCTCCTGTTTGGAAATAAGTAATCATTCCTTCACCATTGCTGGGTCAAGATCCTACATCCCAGATAGGATTTTGGGTATACCCACACCTCAATAACTGCAATGGCTCAGGATGGCAGCTCATCACCACCTTCGCAAAGCCAACCATGGAGAGGCAATTAAATGCTGGCTCAGCCTGTTAAACTTGCACCCCTTGAATAAATATACAAAAAATACACGATTTTGAGAGGGTCTGACTGATTAGATACTGACAGGATGTTTCTCCTGCTGGGGGGAATTCAGAACTCAGGCATATTGTTTTAAAATAAGAGCTAGTGATTCAAAACCAAAACATTAATAACCTTTCAGTGGGTCTTGAACCTTTGGAATCCTCCATGCCAGATAGCTGAAGAAGGGCAAGTTATTAAATATACTCAAGACTAAGAAAGACATTTCAAGGATAGAGAAATTGAGGATAATGAGCAACAGACTTGAAAGTGGAACAAGCCAAAAACAAAAGTCATTCCAGCCATGATGTGATGCAATTGCAGAACAACTTCAATAGGCATTAGAGCCAACTTCTAATATACTTCTCAAATTTTTATTAGATTCTTTTGGATTTGACAATTTTTTTGTAATCTAGTATGAAGGGGATATTTTCCTCACTTGAAGATCTCATACCTCTAACAACATCTGCAACGTTGCAGTTTGGATCAATACTTCCAATATGCTTAGGATGTGCCGGATTTGTGTTACCACCAAAAAGAAGAGCTGCCAAGAATAAACCAAAGAAAACAATAAGAGCATAATCTCTTACATCATTTTGTAGATAAAGCTGATAATAATCAGTCACATCACAGATAAATTGTGTTGGATGTTCTACAATATATTTTATGAAATAAATTATTAAAATGTAATAGTGTGTGAAAACAAGTTTGAAATTAACAAAATTTCTCATCTCATATTTAGATACACACAAATTTAGATATTCAGACCCTTTCAAAGTGCTTTAAGATATAAATGTGTCCATTTTATTCGTCATAGAAAAGTGCAGCACAGAAACAGGCCCTTTGACCCATCAAGTCCATGCTAAGCTATTTAAACTGTCTGCTCCCATCGACCCTAATCCTCTATACTCGAACCATCTCTGTAGCTCTCCAATCTTCTCTTAAAACATTGAAATTGAGCTTGCATGCAGCACTTGTGCTGGTACTTCTGATATTTAGCATTGCCTCGAAATACCATTAATATTTAGGTTTCTGGTAAAGACTTTCTCAGACTTGTATTGGAATTTAATTCTATCCAAGTTTCACATTTAAGCACATTCTCTATAAGCTCTCCATATTTGGGCAGCTAGGTCCTTATTTCAATTAAAATCTCAATTGAAAATCTCAACATGTCACAATATGCTTCAGGTTGCTGCTCCTAAATGATGAAGTAATAGTTTGTCCTGTTCAGCTGGATGTGCTGCAATCCAATAGCATCTTTTATTCATCCTTAACAGTTCCATAGATTCTGGTGCCAACTTTGATCTGGCTGACCATGACTAGCTTTTGGGTGGTTACAAAGGCACTAGTCCAAGATGAAAACAAACTTTGCTACAGAGTAATTTCAATCAGATCATTGATCATTAATTTAGAAAATACTATTCTCCCCCCCCCCAAAAAAAAGAACCAATTGTCCCACTATATCTTCACAAGAAAGCTCTTGAAAAAAATCAATGTATAGTTCAATTTGCTCTCAACTTTAATACAAAGTACTTACTGTGCTGGTTGATAAGCATCCTAAATGAGATACGGCTGGTGTAGAAACGATCCAGAAAGTATTGAACATTACTACTTATAAATGGGTCAAAGCCAAACTTCTCCTTATATTCAATAACCCCCTGAGCCATGGTTGGTACAACATCATTATGTCGATTTCGGATTTTAATCAGAGATTCTAGAAAACTAAGGTACAAAACACATTTGTCATACGAGAGCTAAAACATGATTAAATCAAAGAATGAAAAACATTTGAAAACAGCACGGGACAGAAGTACACTAATGTATGAAATTCCAAATTAAAATACCACAGGAACTACTCAAACTTTCAGGGAGTATTTGCTGGTAATTTTCCAACTATTGTCTTTCAGTCACACACCAATCATCAATCAAATTAAAATATAGTGGATATATTTTAAACTGCAGAAATGAGCACACCCAAGCCTGAAAAGTATACTTATGAAACAAATAATTCTTACTCATCTGACACTTGTGGATCTTCAGGTCCTTTGCTCTGAAATTCAAGTAGTTCTAAAAAGCTTTGCATGTACCTGCAAGGTGAAAAAATAAGTTAACCAAAGAACTTAATTTTTTTTGAAAAACTTAACCAAAACAAAAATCATTCAGAAATCATACTTTCTGGATAAATTAATTATCCAACAAATTAATAAACTGCATAGATTTAACTAACATCAAAAATAAATAACCATTTTACAATCTTCAACACTTTGTCTGCAAATTACTTTGGGACAAAAGAAGTTTTCAGTGAGGGCAAGTGAGAAAAGGGGAAGAATACTTAGTGCAGAAACTCAAAGTGGGGTACTAAGTAAAATAAGCAAACAGTGTGAGGCACAGTGTTACCAAAGTAAAGAGTGATGCGACAAGGCAAAAGTGGCCATGCTGTGACTTGATGACAAGGGCCAAAATACCATGCCAGTAACATGATTGGAGCAGGTAATCACTACTAATGGCCCAGTAACACATCTGACACCCTATGTCAAACAGGTTTCAGTGACAACCCATATAACATTCTGACCAAACCAATGCATGGACTGGATATGTGAATAAAAATGGAGGTTAAGGGATGAAGTTCCCATCAGTAGGGAGACAAAAGTGTATGTGACTGTTTGGGATAAAGATCAGGGAATGAAGACTGAATGGGGTGGGTAAGAGGGGTAAGGTACATGAAAAATTGTATAGCTGGGAACAGAAAGATGAGAGAACAGGGCTCAAAATATAAACATGAGAAATAGAAGGAAGAGAGCATTGTATGACCATAAGACATAGAAGCAGAATTAGGCCATTCGGCCCACTGAGTCTGCTCCGCCATTCAATCGTGGCTGATCCTTTTTACACCTCCTCAGCCCCATTGCCCGGCCTTTTCCACATAACCTTTGATGCCATGGCTAATCGAGAACTTATCAATCTCTGCCTTAAATATACCCAATGACCTGTCCTCCACAGCTGCCTGTGGTAACAAATTTCACAAATTCACCACCCTCTGGCTAAATTTCTCCACATCTCTGTTTTAAATGGATGCCCTCTATTCTCAGGCTGTGCCCTCTTGTTCCCTAGACTCGCCCACCATGGGAAACATCCTTTCCACACCCACTCTGTCAAGGCCTTTCAACATTCGCAAGGTTTCCATGAGGTCCCCAACTCATCCTTCTAAATTCCAGTGAGTGCAGGGCCAAGATCATCAAACATTATGGCTGGATACATTATTGCCTGGAATGGACGCTGCAACGCACAAGATCAAAAGAGGCTGTAGAGGGTTGTAGACTCAACTAGCTCCATCACAGATCCAAACCTCCCAATCATTGAGGGCATCTTCAAAAGGCACTGCCTCAAGGAGGTGGCATCCATCATTAAGGACCTTCACCATCCGGGACACATCCTCTTCTCATTACTGCCATCAAGGTGGTGGTACAGGAGCCTGAAGAACATACTCAGTGTTTTAGAAACACCTCATTTTCCTCTGCCAAGAACTCACGAACACCACCTCTCTATTCTCCTTTTGAACTCTTCATTTATTTTAATTTTTTTATTGTAATAGAGTAATTTTTGTCTTGCACTATACTACTGATCCTAAAGAACAAATTTCAAGCCACATGTCAGTGATGATAAACCTGATTCTGATGCTGAAATAAAATGCTATAAACAAAAGGAATTCTCGGTGAGACATGTTAGAACACAGATCAATACTGCACAGAAACAAGACAATCATGATAGCAGGTTAAATTAAGCCCAACTGCCTGCACATGCTTAATATCCATCCACTCTTGCATGTGTATGTGCCTATCTGGTGGATGCCTCTTAAATATCACTATCATTCCACCACCCACCTCCACCCCACAACTCTACTCCTGGCAACATGACCTAGGCCTCTACCACTCTCATTTAGAGAAGGTAATTTGTAGAGAGTTTGCAGACTGTTGCAAGAAATACAAGGAGGTGATTTTAACTTTCCACATTTTGATTGGGGCTCCCATACTTCAGTAAGGTTGGATAGGATAGAGTTTGTCAAATGTGTTCAGGAAAATTTCCTTAGTCCCAACTGGAACAACAGCAATACTAGATCTCTTATTAGGCGATGACACAGGGCAGGTGACAGAAGTATGAGTAGGGGAACTTCTTGTAGCTAGTGAACATAATGCCATTAGTTTCAATATAATTATGGAGGAGGGTACATCTGGTCCTTGCGTTTAAATTCTAAATTGGAGTTCGGCAAATTTTGATGGTATCAGAAAGGATTTGGTAAGTGTGGATTGGGATAGGTTGTTTTCAGGCAAAGGAATACTTGGTAAATGGGAGACTTTCAAAAGTGAATTCTGAGAGTACAAAGTTTACATGTCAGAATAAAAGGCAAGGATAACAAACTTATGAAACCTTAGTTTTTGAGATATATTGAAGTCCTGGTTAAGGAGGAGGAGGAGGTACATAGCAGGTATAGGTAGGAAGAACAAATGTAGTACTTGAGGAATCTAGAAATGAAAGAGAACACTTAAGGAGGAAATCAGGAGTGCTAAGAGAAGGCAAGAGGTTGTTCTAGCAGATAAGGTGGAAGAGAATCCCAAGGACTTCTACAGAAATGTTAAGAGCAAAAGGATTTTCAAGGGACTAAACTGGTCCTCTTGAAGATCAAAGTGGCCATCAGTACATGGAGTAGAAAGAGTAATTTTTGATCTGAAATGGATTTTTTGCATCTATAATTACCTGGGAGATGACACAGGCTATAGAAGTGAGCAAAACAGCAGTGAGGTCATGGACCATATACAGGTAACAGAGGAGGCAAATTAAGGTGGATAAATCCCCAGGGCCTGACACGATGTTCCCTCAAACCTTGTGGGTGGCTAGTGCAGAAATTGCAGAGTCCCTAGCAGAGATATTGAAAACATCCTTAGCAAATGGTGAGGTGCCAAGAGCACTGGAGGATAGCTAATGTTGTTCTGTTGTTTAAGGCTCTAGAATAAGCTAGGAAATTAGAGGCCAGTAGTGAGTACGTTATTGGAAGGTATTCTATGTGATGAGATATAACTGTATTTGGATAGACAGGGACTGATTAGGGAAAATCAACATGGCTTTGTGTGTGATGTCATGCCTAAACCAATACTACAGAGTTCTTCAAGGAAGTTACCAGGAAGGTCAATGAAGGCAAGGCAGTGGATGTTGTTTACATGGACTTTAGCAAGACCTTCACAAGGTCCTGCATAGGAGATTGGTCAAAAGGGTTCAGTCACTTAGCATTCAGATTGAGGTAATAAACTGGATTAGACATTAGTTTCTTGGGAGAAGCCAGGGAGTGGTAGTAGTTGGTTGCCTCTCTAACTGGAGGCCTGTGACAGGGCTCGGTGCTGGGTCTGTTGGGGCTTGTCATCTATACCAACAATCTGGATAATAATGTAGTACACTGGATCAGCAAATTTGTAGATGACACCAAGATTGGAGGGTAGTAGACGGTGAGGACGTCTATCAAAGCTTGAAGCAGGATCTGGACCAGTTGGAAAAATGGGCTGAAGAATGGCAGTTGGAATGCAGAGGTGTTACATTCTGGGAGAACAAACCAGGCAAGATCTACACGATGAGCGATAGAGCACCAATGAGTGCAGTAGAATGGAGGGATCTGGGAATGTAGATCCATAACTCCTTGAAAGTGGCATCACAATTAGATAGGATCATAAAGAGAGTCTTTGGCACATTAGCCTTTATAAATCAAAGTACTGAGTACAGGAGTTGAGATGTTATGTTGAAGTTATAAAAAACATTGGTGAGGCATAATTTGGAGTATTGTGCACAGTTTTGGTTACCTACTTACAGGAAAATATAAATAAGATTGAAAGAGTACAGAGAACATTTACAAGGATGTTGCTGGGACCTGAGGACCCGAGTTATTGGGAAAGGTTGAATCAGTTACGACTTTATTTCCTAGAGCATAGAAGAGTGACAGGAGATGTGACAGAGGTATACAAAATTATGAGGGGTATAGATAGGATAAATATAAGCAGACTTCTTCCCTACTGAGCTTGGGTGAGACTAGAACTTGAGGTCATGGATTAAGGATGAAAGGTGAACTGTTTAAGGCAGGTGTTCCCAATCTTTTTTATGCCATGAGCCCTTACCATTAATCGAGAAGTCCGTGGACCCCAGGTTGGGAACCCCTGATTTTAGGCAAACATGAAGGAGAACTTCTTCACTCAGAAGGCGGTGAGAATGCGGAACCAGCTGCCAGCAGAAGTGAATGGATTCGAGCTTGCTTTTAACATTTATGAGAAATTTGGATAGGTGCATGGATGGGAGTGGTATGGAGGGCTCCTGTCTGGGCATAGATCGATGGGGCTAGGAAGATTAATAGTTCAGCATGGACTGGATTGGCCGAAAGGCCTGTTTCTGCGCTGGTGTTCTATGACAAAAAAACCTTGATTTGCACATCTCCTTTAGGCTTTCCCCTTCTCATGTTACAACTACCTCTAGTAACTCCATTTTTCAATCCTGGAAAAAATGTCTGAAGATAGCTGTGATCAACAGAACATGAGCTTTGATCATCCACAAACTCAAGTCTAAATTCAAAGTCAGTACCAGAGGGATTACTACATGGAAAGTGCAAGCAAGGTATAAAAGCAGCTACTTGCAGGACACAGCATTAGTTGTTGGAAAGTGGGTCAAAGAACAGAAAATGAACCGTTAAGTAGATGCTTATACTAGAATGCTTGACACAGCAGACACCAGCGCTCATCATTAGATGTAACAAATCAGTAAGAAAGAAAGATCATAAAATATAGCACGAACAAACCCTTCAGCCCACAATTTTGTGTCACACCAATTAGTAATCAAAAGGCCAACTAATCTCTTCTGCCTGCACAATGTCCAAATCCTTCCATTTTCCTCACATTCATGTGCCTATCCAAACGTCCTTTGAAATTACCTTCACTCACCATAAATGCATGCCCTCTGATATTTGACGTTTCAACCCTGGAAAAATGATATTGTCTGCTTACTGTATCTATGCCTCTCATAATCTTATAAACCACTATCAGATCTTCCATCAGCCTCCACCGTTCCAGAGAAAAAAACCCAAATTGTCTAACTTCTTGTTGTAGCACATGCCCTCTAATCGAGACTGCAGACTAGTAATCTTTTGCACCCTCTCTAAAGTCTAAAATGGGGCCACCAGAAATATAAGCAGTACTTCTGATGTGACCTAGAGTTTTAAAAACTACAACATAACTTCCTGACTTTTAAATTCAAGGCTTCAACTAAAGTCAAGCATGCCATAATGTATTTAGTATTTTAGTAATACTTAAGTAATATTGTTTGATTAAGTATTCTTGGTTTGTTTGCAAAATTCTTTATGGGTTATATGCAAGTACGTGAATGGCATATGACATCACGCTACCACATCACGTGTGTGCACCTCACTAAAGGTAAAAAGCTAACTGGACCCATTTCCCAGCTCCAATTTCAATTAGTTTCTCGAGTTATAAAACATGATAATGGTGAGGAGGAAGTTTTAAAATAAACCCAAGACAACTACTTACCTGTTGAAGCACAGCACGTTTTTCTCTTCAGAAAGGGACAGAGAGGGTCAAGTTTAAAAAAGGCAGAAAATGGACGGAATTAACAAGCTACGAGTTCATAAACAGTGAAGAACCAGATGATAATAATAAATAACAAAAAGCATAAACAGCTGGCTACATTAGGAAGATAGACATATTCAATTGCACAACAGATAATGGATGATGTATACTGAACAGATTGGGCAGTAGTTTGAAACAAATGAAATAGTCAATGAAAAACAAGTATCAGTTTTGCTGACTGCATTGGTTGAAAATGCATACAGTTTGCTTAGATGTTTAACTGCTCCAACCAAACCAGCCAAAATGAGCTGTGCTGATATTGTTAACATAATGCTTTAAGTTTCATAAGCGGAATCAAAAGGAAGAGGAGTCAGCACAACATTGTGGGCCGAAGGACCTGTAATGTGCTGTAGATTTCTATGTTCTATGAGTCCATTTCAGCTTACATGGCTGATTTGAAGAGATTGTCCAAGGAAACATAAAGTTGTGGTGGTAGGGGATTTTAATTTTCCACATATTGATTGGGACTCCTATACTGTTAGGGGTCTAGATGGGTTAGAGTTTGTAAAATGTGTTCAGGAAAGTTTTCTAAATCAATATATAGAGGTACCAACTACAGGGGATGCGATATTAGATCTCCTATTAGGAAACGAGTTAGGACAAGTGACGGAAGTGTATGTAGGGGAGCACTTTGGTTCCAGTGATCATAACACCATTAGTTTCAACTTGATCATGGATAAAGATAGATCTGATCCTAGGGTTGAGGTTCTAAACTGGAAGAAGGCCAAATTTGAAGAAATGAGAAAGGATCTAAAAAGCGTGGATTGGGACAGGTTTATCTCTGGCAAGGATGTGATCGGTAAGTGGGAAGCCTTCAAAGGAGAAGTTTTGAGAGTGCAGAGCTTGTACATTCCTGTCAGGATTAAAGGCAAAGTGAATAGGAATAAGGAACCTTGGTTCTCAAGGGATATTGCAACTCTGATAAAGAAGAAGAGAGAGTTGTATGACATGTATAGGAAACTGGGAGTAAATAAGGTGCTTGAGGAGTATAAAAAGTGCAAAAAAATACTTAAGAAAGACATCAAGAGGGCTGAAAGAAGATATGAGGTTGCCTTGGCAGTCAAAGTGAAGGATAATCCAAAGAGCTTTTACAGGTATATTAAGAGTAAAAGGATGGTAAGGTATAAAATTGGTCCTCTTGAAGTTCAGAGTGGTCGGCTATGTGCGGAACCAAAAGAAATGGGGGAGATCTTAAATGGGTTTTTTGTGTCTGTATTTACTAAGGAAACTTGCATGAAGTCTATGAAATTAAGGAAAACAAGTAGAGAGATCATAGAAACTGTACAGATTGAAAAGGAGGAGGTGCTTGCTATCTTGAGGCAAATTAAAGTGGATAAATCCCCAAGACCTGACAGGGTATTCCCTCGGACCTTGAAGGAGATTAGTGTTGAAATTGCAGGGGCCCTGGCAGATATATTTAAAATGTTGGTGTCTATGGGTGAGGTGCTGGAGGATTGGAGAATGGCTCATGTTGTTCCGTTGTTTAAAAAAGGATCGAAAAGTAATCTGGGAAATTATAGACTGGTAAATTTGATGTCAGTGGTGGGTAAGTTATTGGAGGGAGTACTAAGAGACAGAATCTACAAGCATTTGGATAGACAGGGACTTATTAGAGAGAGTCAACATGGCTTTGTGCGTGGTAGGTCATGTTTGACCAATCTATTGGAGTTTTTCGAGGAGGTTACCAGGAAAGTGGATGAAGGGAACGCAGTGGATGTTGTCTACATGGACTACAGTAAGGCCCTTGACAAGGTCCCGCATGGGAGGTTAGTTAGGAAAATTCAGTCGCTAGGTATACATGGAGAGATGGTAAATTGGATTAGACATTGGCTCAATGCAAGAAGCCAAAGAGTGGTAGTAGAGGATTGCTTCTCAGATTGGAAGCCTGTGACTAGTGGTGTGCCACAGGGATCAGTGCTGGGTCCATTATTATTTGTCATCTATATCAATGATCTGGATGATAATGTGGTAAATTGGATCAGCAAATTTGCTGATGATACAAAGATTGGAGGTGTAGTGGACAGTGAGGAAGGTTTTCAAAGCTTGCAGAGGGACTTAGACCAGCTGGAAAAATGGACTGAAAAATGGCAGATGGAGTTTAATTCAGACAAGTGTGAGGTATTGCACTTTGAAAGGACAAACCAAGGTAGAACATACAGGGTAAATGGTAAGGCACTGAGGAGTGCAGTAGAACAGAGGGATCTGGGAATACAGATACAAAATTCCCTAAAAGTGGCGTCACAGTTAGATAGGGTCGTAAAGAGAGCTTTTGGTACATTGGCCTTTATTAATCAAAGTATTGAGTATAAGAGCTGGAATGTTATGATGAAGTTGTATAAGGCATTGGTGAGGCCAAAACTGGAGTATTGTGTTCAGTTTTGGTCACCAAATTACAGGAAGGATATTAATAAGGTTGAAAGAGTGCAGAGGTGGGTTACAAGGATGTTGCCGGGACTTGAGAAACTCAGTTACAGAGGAAGATTGAATAGGTTAGGATTTTATTCCCTGGAGCGTAGAAGAATGAGGGAAGGGGAGATTTGATAGACGTATATAAAATTATGATGGGTATAGATAGAGTGAATGCAAGCAGGCTTTTTCCACTGAGGCAAGGGGTGAAAAAAACCAGAGGACATGGGTTAAGGGTTAAGGGTGAAGGGGGAAAAGTTTACAGGGAACATGGGGGGGGGCTTCTTCACACAGAGTGTGGTGGGAGTGTGGAATGAGCTGCCAGATGAGGTGGTAAATGCGGGGTTTTTTTTAAACATTTAAGAATAAATTGGACAGATACATGGATGGGAGGTGTATGCAGGGATATGGTCCGTGTGCAGGTCAGTGGGACTAAGCAGAAAATGGTTCAGCACAGCCAAGAAGGGCCAAAAGGCCTGTTTCATGCTGTAGTTTTTCTATGGTTTCTATGGTCTGTCAGTTCAGTGGAGGGCCTAATGGTGCACTGAGAGATCATAGAGAGGTCAACTCACTACAGGAAGGATGTGGAAACCACAGAAAGGGTGCAGAGGAGATTTACAAGGATGTTGCCTGGATTGGGGAGCATGCCTTACAAGAATAGGTTGAGTGAACTCTGTCTTTTCTCCTTGGAGCGATGGAGGATGAGAGGTGACCTGATAGAGGTGTACAAGATGTTGAGAGGCATTGATTGTGTGGATAGTCAGAGGGTTTTTCCCAGGGCTGAAATGGCTAACAAGAGAGGGCACGTTTTTAAGGTGCTTGGAAGTAGGTACTGAGGAGATGTCAGGGGTAAGTGTTTTTTTTTTTTAAAAAACACAGAGAGTGGTGAGCGTATGGAATGGGCTGCCGGCGACATTGGTGAAGGCTGATACAATAGGGTCTTTTAAGAGACTCCTGGATAGGTACATGGAGCTTAGAAAAATAGAGGGTTATGGGTAACCCTAGGTAATTTCTAAAGTATGTACATGTTCGTCACAGCATTGTGGGCTGAAGGGCCTGTATTATGCTGTAGGTTTTCTATGTTTCTGTTTAGTTTGTGGAATATTACAAGAAAACAGCTTCTAATGGAAGTAAAATTCTCATTTAAAACAGCAGTTGAAATCAATGCATCAATAGAAACAGCAAACAGAGATGCAATTCAGTTGCAGTCAGGAATGAAAGTGAGAGTGAACAAAGTTGGAACGTCTATACAGAAACTGCCCTGGCCAAACAAATTGTGGTAGGGGCTCACATACACCAGACCAATGCAGATTTAAAGGCAAAACCTGCAGAAAATACAAAGAAGGACACATACAAAGAAATAAATGAAATGCACAGGGAAGAGAAAAGGCCAAGAAGCCAAGTTGCAGTTTCAAAAAGAGCATGCGCTTGATGAAAAATCTGATAATGGTGAGAGTAACATAGAACTGGGTAGCCTTGAAATTTACTATGTGAAATCTAACAACAGACAAGCAATATGGTTTACACCATATTAAATTGAAAAGCAAATTAATTAAAATGGAATTGAACACAGGTTCAGCTGTTTTAGTCATTCCATAAAATGATACTGAATGGCACTTCAAAGATACTGAACTGAACTGAAGCCAGCCGATATCCAACTAAGAACTCAAACTGGAGAAAAGATAACTCCTGTGGGAATGACATTCATATCAGTGAAATAAAACAACCAACAAGCCACATTGGGTATACATGTGTAAAATCAGGAGGGCCAGGATTGTGCGGCTGTGGTTGGCTGAGACAACTATAACTTGATATGAGATCCAGCCACAATTTTCATGCCAAACCCCTGCAACAGACTCAACTGAAAGCAAATTAAGAAAGGTACTGGGTGATGCCACAGCAGTGTTCAAGGATGAAATTGGAAACCTCAAACATATCAAGGGTAAAATAGTGTTAAATGAAAATTCTATAACCGAGTTTTTCAAAGCCCATCCATTTGTTCCTTATACCATTTGTGATAAAGTAGACAGTGAGCTAGATTGCATGGAAGCTGAAGGAATGCTTTCCAAGGTTGAATGGAGCCCATGGGCAATACCACCGGTCCCAGTAGCCAAGAAGGTGGTTCCTGTCAGGATCTATGGTGATTTTAAGGTCTTCACCAACTCAGTATTGAAGGTAGATCAATACTGCCTGCCCAGGATAGAGGATATCTTTACAAACCTTTCTGGAGAAGAACACTTCAACAAAGAGGACTTAGCTAAGGACTATCTGCAGAGGGAGATTGAGGAGGCCAAAGTGTGTTAAGAAAATTCAAGCAATGGTGGATGCCTCAAAGCCAAAGGACGTGTCACAGTTGCAGTCCTTTTTAGGATGTGTCAATTACTATATGGGTTCCTGCCAAATTTGGCAACTGTGCTCCACCCCTTGAACTCATTACTACAGATTGGGAAGAAATGGCAATGGACAAAGCAGTGTGAGGTGGCTTTCCAGAAGGCAAAGGAGATGGTGACATCAGACACTGTACGCACACATTACGATCCACATCATCCAGATAAGCTTGCCTGTGACGCCTTGCCTTATGGTATAGATGAAGTCATGTCACATGTTATGAGTGATGGAAATGAACGCTCCATAGCCTTTGCATCACGTTCCCTTACCGCTGCAGAGAAATATTACGCAGAGGCTGACAGAGAGGCCAAGTCTGCTTTAGGGTGTAAAACATTTCAACCAGTTTAAGAGTTTACCCTTGTTTCTGCTCATCAACCACTAGTGTCCATTTTCTTTTTATTAATTTTTTATTGCAACACCAACAAATTACACTCAATACAACCAGTTGCCAATTACATTTTGACTGTTTAACCCAGCCACACCCCAACCTTCATCACCATCCCCCCGCCACCCCTCTCTCCCCCATCCCTCTCCCCTCCACCAATCAACTGAAAGCATTCCTATTTTAACAAAAGATTTTTTAAGTTAGATGTCAAATTTGTCCACATTATGATTGTGTTTGGTCGTGCATCATTTACTCTTACTGATGAAAGTTCCAGGTAAGAGACGTCCAAAAAACTCCAGAGCCAGTGAGTATTTGAAATATCATGGGGAGGTTTCCAATGCTGGACTACAATCTTCTTAGCTGCAGTCAGGCCTGCCAGCCAGATTTTGCGTGTCTTTTCCGTAAGGGAAAGGTGGGAGTCATCATTTTGAAGATGTACAGCAGGGTCCATTGGTAATTGTACTCCTGTTAGTTCTGTAAGAGTACTGATAACCTTCCCCCACAAATCAAAAACCCCTGGACATTCCCATACAACATGTATAAATGAGCCAATGGCTCCATGGGGGCAAAATGAGCAATAAGGGTCAGGAACCAGTCCCATTTGATGTCTAATTCTCGGTGTTAAATATGCTCTATGACAAAATTTCAAGTGTATATACCGATGATTTGGGTTTTTCAAAGCACCAGCAGCATTATCCCAAATCGCATCCCAGTCTAAGTCTTGTCCCAATTCAGATACGTCCCTATCCCAAGCTTTCATTCCCGATGTGGGCATATAATTCTGGGTGTTTTAATTTATCATAGATATATGACACTATCTGTCCTGGAGCACTCTGTATCCAACTTAAAATGGGATGGTCCTTTAAATCTGACCCCCAGGGAACGCCGTAGACTTTACAAGCTGATCTTACTCGAAAATAGAAAAAAAGAGAATGTTTATCAATATTATATCGAGATATCAGTTCTTGAAAGCTAAGGATAGTGCTTGCCCCATTAATATCTTGAAGAGTAGTAATACCTTTATCCTCCCAAGTTCTGTTAGTGAATGGTTCCCCCCCAGATAGAAAACGATTATTGTTCCATAGTGGAGACGATTTATACCATACGCTTTTAAATTTTAGGAATTTTTCTGCTGCTCTAAACACTTGCAGCATATGGGTTAAAATTGGACCGTAATGCAAATCACATTTTTTGGTAGACATACCTATAAGGAGAAAGTCTTTCAACCTTATTGGTGCTATTAGCTCTTGTTCTATATTTTTCCAGGACGAAACTTTATCCTCCTCCATCCAATAGCTAAGACTTTTTAATACAAATGCCCAGTGATACAACTTAAAATTTGGACATGCCAATCCCCCATTCGACTTTTTGAATTGTAGAAATGACCATTTTATATTGGGTCGTTTGCCATTCCAAACATAGCATCGTAGTAAGGAGTCCAGTTTTTGCCAATATCCTGCTGGAGGTGCAAGTGGGATCATTGAGCTGATGAAATTAATGTGGGGTAAGATGTTCATTTTAATGACCGAAATTCAGGCCGGGACTGATGCTGGCAGTTGTCTCCATCTATTAATATCTTCCTCTATTTTTTTCAGAATTAAAGAGTAATTTGTTTTAGCCACAGATGATAGGGAAGTATTAACTTTAATACCCAAGTAGAGCACCTCATTTGTAACTTTAATCTGGGGAGGAAGAGACACCTTACTTTCATCCGTATTAATCAGCATCAATGTTGATTTTAACAAATTAACTTTGTATCCTGAAAGAAATCCAAATTGCTCCAGTGTTTTTAAAACATAGGGGAGAGTTTGTTGAACATTCGCCATATAAACTAGCGTGTCATCCGGGTAAAGTGATACTGAATGCGATGTTGTACCTATTGTAATAGGGGAGATCTGAGGACAGTTTCTAATTAAATGTGCAAGTGGTTCAATAGGTATATTAAAAATTAAAGGAGACAAAGGGTCCCCTTGTCGTGTGCCCCGTCCTATGTCAAATAACTCTGATAAACCTCCTCCCACACATACCCGGGCTGAAGGATTAGCATACAGTGTTCGAATCATATTGATAAATTTATCGCCGAACTTAATTTCTTTTAGAACTCTCCAAAGATATGGCCATTCAAGGCGATCAAACGCTTTTTCAGCATCTAGAAATAGCAGGCCACAGGCAGGTGGGATTTTATGTGTGGCACTCAGTACGTGTAAGAGCCGGCGAATATTATCAGATGCGAGACGCCCCTTGATAAAGCCTGTTTGATCTGGGCTAATTATTTTCCCAACTACTGTCTCAAGTCTACTGGCTAAGACTTTGGAAAATATCTTGAGGTCGGCATTTAACAAGGAGATTGGACGGTAATTGGCACACTCCAAGGGGTCCTTACCGGGCTTAGGTATAACTGTGATCAGGGCTGTGTTTAGATCTCTATGGAAAGCGCCATTTCCAAAAGCATAATTTAATGTTTCTAACCGTACTGATCCAAGAATATCCCAAAGTGCTAGGTAAAGTTCCACAGGTATGCCATCTATGCCTGGCGTACAGCCCTTATTTGTAGCTTTGACTGCTTTGAGTAGCTCATCCAGTGTAATAGGAGAGTCTAGAGTTTTGGTGTCCTCTAACGACAACACAGGGAGGTCTAATCCACTGAAAAAATCCGTGAAGTCATTCTCAGAAGGAATTGAGCCACTTGTATACAATTCTTTAAAGTAATTTTTGAATGTCTTGTTTATTTCCTCTGTTGAAGATACTTCTCCATGTTTAGCACATCTAATCGCTGGAATAGACCTTTTAGTTTCCTGTTGTTTGAGCATTAGAGCTAAAAGCTGGCTCGGCCTGCTGCCTTCTGCGTAATACTTATGTTTGGTTATATGGATCATATATTCTGCCCCGCTTCTTAATAAATCATTTAACTCTGCTTGTTTTGTTTTGAGCTCGTTTTCTTTTGTTATGGTGTATCTCCTTTTGAGATCATTCTCCAAAACCTTACATTCTTCTTCTAAGATGGAAATCTTTTGAAGCCGGCTTTTATGTAGGTAAGAACTGAACCATATAGCGTTATTTTGTAAGAAACCCTTGATGGAGGCCCAAATCACTGTCACATCTGAGACACTATTTTTATTTACATATATAAATTCTGCCAGTTTTGTTTTCAGTTGTGATAGAAATTCGTCATTTTTTAGAAGGGTGGAGTTAAACCTCCACCTAGTAGCCTTATTTTTAATTTTGCCATAAAAGTAGATATGACTGGGTTGTGATCAGATAGATGTCTGGGCAAAAATTCTATTGAGTGTACTAAAGGCAGCAGACCGGAGGATATAAGAATGTAATCTATCCGAGAGAAAGTTTTATGTCTTGTGGAGAAGAAGGTATAGTCTTTAGCAGATGGATTATGCACCCTCCACACATCCGTTAAATTTAAATCCGTTAGAAAAAGGTTAAGTGCTTTGGAAGCAGATTCTTGAGAGCTTGATATACTTGAGGAAGATTTATCGAGGTTAATGTTTACCAAAGCATTCATGTCCGAACTAACATATAGTTGGTAGTCACTTAACTTCAGTAATTGTGAGGTAATTGAGGGAAAAAATTCAACCTCGAATATAGTTGGGGCATATTGGCTAATGAATGCAACTTTTTTTTCTTTGACCCTGAATGGATGTGCAGCAAAAAGCTAGATGTCCTTTATTGTCGGCGCCCGTCCTTTCAATTGATACATTAATATTACGTCTCACTACTATCATGACTCCTTTCGTATGAGTACCATCAGCTGATGCCACAACGGGTTTATAAAAACGGTTTTGAACCCTGGAAATGTCATTAGGTTTAAGATGTGTTTCCTGTAACAGCGCAATATCTATTTTCTTTCTGCGTAAGAAATCTAAAACCTTTGAACGCCTGTAGGGAGAGTTTAATCCTCTAACATTGAATGATACATTAGTAAGATTTCCTAATTTATCTGTGTTGCTCATCTTCTCCTGGATCTGTTGTTGTAAGTTGGTGGTGGAGCCCTGAGTTATCCCCTTCCCACCTCCCCTCCATTCAACCCTTTGCTTTGTAACATCTGTGAGTGTCACTTAGCAATGTCAGACACTGAACACTGACATCAACCACCCCCTTCCAGCACCAACAAATTAGAAAGGCAAAGCAGTTCTCATAGACAACCATATCAATGAGACAAGAAAAAAGAAACCTGGACAAACCCGTTAACCTATATAAGTAAAACCGTTTCCGCCTCAGATATATTATAACACATGATCAAGATCCCAACAGCTATCTTGCAAGAAACTGTCGCTTCAATAGACCGCCGCTTAGTGATGGCGCTAATGACGTCTTATCTGGTGTCCAGAAATGTAAACACGTCTACTGGAGACATAACATTCTAAAGTTAGTCAGAACAAACTGCTGTTTTTTTAGCTTCATTCTTGATGAAGTATTACATTTGGGTATATTGAATATTACCTTAAAACTCTGACCTGCAATAGTCAGAAACAAATTGGCCCCTTAATTAACTAAATACAAAGGTGCAACGAATGACTTTCGGATAAAAGAATAACCAGAAAACTTCACACCTAGAATGTTAACTTGCCCGTGACTGATAGATTGTGCATACAGGCTAGTCCGAGCTCTTAATGCTGCAATTCATGAATGTAGTGATGGGCTCTGTTTGTTGGTAGACACAATTACAAGATCAAAATCAAAATGGACAACTAATCATGGCAATGCTGATGAATTGTCCTGTTTACCCTTGGAAACTAAAACACCTGAAAAATTTACAATGCAGGACACTCCTCTTGATGTATTCTCCCTAATACAAATTGAAAGCTTCCCTGTTATGGTGGAGACTTTCAAAAGGGAAGCCAGAAAAGAACTCAAATTCTCTCAGGTCTACGTGGCCAACCAAAACACTGGAATGTGCAGCAAAAATTCCAGTTACCCCATGTTTACCAGCACTGAGATGAACCTACCCTTGACGAGGGTTACCTTATATGGGGGTTGAGAGTTGTTGTACCATCCAAGCTGAGAGCTAAGGTGTTGGGAGAAGCTGCATTCCAGTCAGCTAAGAGTGGTCAAAATGAAAACACTGGCTCGCAGCTTTGTCTGGTGGCCTGGGATAGATCAGCAGACCGAGCAGCTTGATGTGTTCAGAAGCTGCTTTGCAAAAACACTGATATCCCAGAACATTTAGTCAGTGACAATGGACCACAGTTTGTTGTGGAACAGTTTCACTCATTCTTGAACGTGAATGGAATAAGACATATTGCATCTGCACTGTACCAGCAAGCTACAAATAGCTTGGTGATAAGGTTTGTCCAGAGTCTAAAGAAAGCACTGCGAGCAGTGTCAGCAGAACACACAACACTGACACTGAACCAGGAGCTTGCTGATTTCCCCCTTAAATATTACAATACAGCACACTCCTCAAACAATTCACCAGCTATGTTTTTCCTGGGTTGTCCATTGCACAGATGCCTGAATCTCCTCAAACACAATCTCAGAAGGAGTATACAAGACAAACAGCTGAGTCAAATTGAGGGTTCTTCAAACAAGGAGGTTCGGTGTTTCACTCCTGACCAAGCAGTCCTGGCGAGGGACCACAGAGCTGATTAAAAATGGGTCTTGGAAAGATTAGGACAGAACTGGACCACTCTCCTGCACGGTGGAGTATGTGTCTGATGTCATCTGGAGATGGCCTATCGATCAGTTGTGAAGAGCAGAGTCAATTGTAAGAGAAGAAAGGTGTCCAGAGTCACATCCTGCAGTCCCATGGTCAACTCCTACAACCACCACGAAAGGGCCAGAACCTAAGATTGTTTCACATCCACAAGTCTTACCTGCCAAGCAGAGTGACCCACCCCCACCCTGTCAGGAAAGACATTATCCCACAAGAGTAAGAAATCCTCCACAGCGATTAAATCTTTAGGCCTGAATGGGACAATATAAAATTTACTATGCTGGGATGACTATATAGGCATCAGTTAGTCTCGTGACACCATGGATTTGTGCCTTGGAAGGTTTTCAGGGCACAGGCCTGAGCAAGGTTGTATGGAAGACCGGCAGTTGCCCATGCTGCAAGTCTCCCCTTTCCACGCCACCAACGTTGTCCAAGGGAAGGGCACTAGGGCTGATACAGCTTGGCACCGGTGTCGTCACAGAGCAATGCGTGGTTAAGTGCCTTGCTCAAGGACACAATATAGTAGGTGTATTACATAGTACATAAGATGACTAGAGAGCAATACATTACATATTTGAGTTGAGATGCATTTTATATTGTTGGAGTTTGTAAGCTATAAGCAACACACATCAAAGTTGCTGGTGAACGCAGCAGGCCAGGCAGCATCTGTAAGAAGAGGTGCAGTCGACGTTTCAGGCCGAGACCCTTCGTCAGGACTAACTGAAGGAACAGTGAGTAAGGGATTTGAAAGTTGGAGGGGGAGGGGGAGATCCAAAATGATAGGAGAAGACAGGAGGGGGAGGGATAGAGCCAAGAGCTGGACAGGTGATAGGCAAAAGGGGATACAAGAGGATCATGGGACAGGAGATTTACTATTTCAGTAATATTTGAGTAATATTGTAAATATATTGTTTGATTAAGCATTTATTTACATAAATCATTACGGGTTAGATGTAGTACATGAATGACATACATCATCACGCCACCACATCGTGTGTGCATGCCTCACTAAAAAAAATCTAAGCAGACCCGGTTCCCGGCTCCCGGCTCCTGTGTTTTTCTTTTGACTAGTTTCTGGAACTACAAAACATAACACATGCCATATGTCTTCTTAATCACCCTATCAATCCGTGTAGCCATTTTCGGGGAGCTTGAACTCAGTCCCCAAGATCCCTCTGCTCATCAACACTGTTAAGGATCTTGTCCTTAACACCACCATTCTTTGTATCAACTGCAGATGTAGTAACCCACCCATCTACATTTTCATCCGGGACATTTACATACATCACAAACAGCAGTGTGCTGTCGCAGGAAAGCAGCACCCACCATCCAGGTCATGCTCTCTTCTTGCTGCTGCCAATTGTAATGAGGTGCAAGAGCCACCAGGTTCAGGAATAATTATTACCCCTCAACAATCAAGCTGAACCAGAGAGGATAACTTTCCTCAACCCAACACTGAACTGCTCCCACAACCTAAGGACTGATGTTGCAAGTACTCTTCATCTGATATTCTCAATATTTATTGCTTACTTATTACAATTATTTGGTTTGCTTCATCTTTTTGTATTTGCATAGCTTGTTGTCTTTTGCACATTGGTTGTTTGTCCATCTTAGGCTACATCCATACTAGACCGGATAATTTTGAAAACGCCGGTTTCACGTAAAAACAATAGGCATCCACACCAGGTGTTTTTGAAAATACCTCCGTCCACATTGAAACAGGTATTTGGGCGAATCTCCTCCTACTGGGGATGCACAGGACACATCTACAGAAAACAAGTGAAGAGGAAACGGTATACTATTTCCGTTTCCGCGGTGGCATTGTGCCATTTCCATTGGTCTAAAACTAGAGTACCTACAACAACAGCGAAAGAAAGTTTTCAACAATGTCTTCCAGGAATACAAAGAAAACCTCCGCTGGAAAAAGCAGACTAGACTTCTTCGTTTGGACAGATGATGAAGTCGAGCTGCTTCGGCGAGTTACAAATGACTACAAAGTCAGCAAAGCAGAGGAGAACGTGGACAGGGAGTCATGCCAAACCAAATACAACGACATCGTCGACCGCTATAAAGAATGCTACATGCGTTCAAGAAAACAATGAAATACTGCACTGCCACTACCATCCGTTCCAGCACGTCATGACAGCATTTTTAAAAAACTCCGGTTACCCCGTACACACTACACCGCCCAACCGGCGTTTTCAGATTTACATACCCTGGAGAGCGTTTTAGAAAAGCTCCGTTTTCGGGGGAGGAAAACACCATTTCAGTGTGGATGGAGGGTCAAAACGAAGAGAAAAAGCTTCGGTTACGGATTTATCCAGTCTAGTATGGACGTAGCCATAGTGTGTTTTTCATTGATTTTATTGCATTCCTTTGTATTTACTGTTAATGCTCGCAAGAAAATGAATTTCTGAGCAGTATATGGTGACATATAGGTACCTTGAAAATAAACTTACTTTGAACTTTTAGAGGTCCCAGAACAGATCCCTGCAGAACACCGCTAATCACCTACCTCCAGCTAGTAAAAGTCCCTTCAACCACCACCCTCTGTTTTATATGGGCAAGCCAGTTTTGAATCCAAATAGCCAATTCACCATGGATCCTATGCATCCTCATCTTCTGGATGATCCTCCCACAAAGGACTTTATCAAACATCTTACTAAAATCCATGTAGACTGATCCTCAAATTCTAACAAAATGGCTTAAGATCATAACGTGTACAAGACGATGTATAATACATTCCAACAAAATGTGAAAAGTTCTGAAGAATAAATGGGAGGGGGAGGGAATTCTATGTTCATACCAAGGGGCTGGAGACTACCTAGACGGTATATGAGGTGTTGCTCCTCCAACCTGAGTTTAGCCTCATCATGGCAGTAAAGGAGGCCATGCATGGACATATCTGAATGTCCATTCCCTCCCCCCCTTCCCCTATCCCTATGTCACTCTGCCCCCTCGCCCAGCTGCCTACCACCTCCCTCATGGTTCCACCTCCTTCTACTACCCATTGTGTTTTCCCCTATTCTTTCTTCACCTTTCCTGCCTATCATCTCCCTGCCTCCCCTCCCCCACCCCTTTATCTTTCCCCTTACTGGTTTTTCACCTGGAACCTACCAGCCTTCTCCTTCCCACACTCCCCCCACCTTCTTTCTCGGGCCTCTGCCCCTTCCCTCTACAATCCTGATGAAGGGTTCCGGCCCGAAATGTCGACCGATCTTTTCCACGGATGCTGCCCGACCTGCTGCGTTCCTCCAGCGTGTTGTGAGTGTTGCTTTGACCCCAGCATCTGCAGATTATTTTGTGTTGAGTATTTTGCATCAGTCTTCACTGTGAAAGACACTAGCAGTGTGCCAGGTGTTGAAGGATGTAAGGAAAGAGAAGTGAGCACAGTTACAAGGGAGAAGGTGCTCAAAAAGCTGAAAGACCTAAAGGTGCATACTCACCCAGACCAGATGAACTGCACCCTAGTGTTCTGAAAGAGGTAGCGGTAGAGATTGTGGAGGCATTAATAATGATCTTTCAAGAATCATTGGACACTGGCATGGTTCTGGAGGATTGGGAAATTACAAATGTCACTCTACTCTTTAAGAAATGAGGGAGGGCAACAGAAAGGAAATTATAAACCAATTATCCTGTCCTCAGTGGTTGGGAAGATGCTGGAGTCAATTAAGGATGAGGTTATGGAATACTTGGAGACACAGGACAACATAAGACAAAAACAGCATGGTTTCGTTAAGGGAAAATCTTGCATGACAAACCTGTTGGAATTCTTTGAGAAGATTACAAGTAGGATACATAAAGGGGATGCAGTGGATGCTGTATATTTGGATTTTCAGAAGGCCTTTGACAAGGTGCCACACATGAAGCTGCTTACCAAGTTAAGAGCCCATGGTATCACAGGAAATTTACTGGCATGATTAGAGTATTGGCTCACTGGTAGGAGCCAGCAAGTGGGAATAAAAGGATCCTTTTCTGGTTGGCTGCCAGTGACTAGTGGTGTTCCGCAGGGCTCGGTGTTGGGACAACTTATTTTTATACTGTATATCAGTGATTTAGCTGATGGAATAGATGGCTTTGTTGCCAAGTTTGCAGATGAAACGAAGATTGGTGGGGGGGCAGGTAGTGTTGAGGAAAAAGGAAGGCTGCAGAAGGACTTAGACAGATTAGGAAAATAGGTAAGAACGTGGCAAATAAAAGACAATGTTGAAAAATGCATGGTATTTGGTAGAATACACTTTGATAGAAGAAATAAATGCAGAAAAATCTGAGATGCAAAGGGACTTGGGAGTCCTTGTGCAGAACACCCTGAAGGTTAACTTGCAGGTTGAATTTGGTGGTGAAGGCAAATGTAATGCTTGCATTCACTTCAAGAGGTCCTCGAGGTTCGCAGGCCTCATGGTCTGAGTTGATGTTCCCAAGAGGTCCAGAATACAAGACCAGGGATGTGATGCTGAGACTTTGTAAGGCATTGATGAGGCCTCACCTTGAGTATTGTGAACAGTTTTGGGCTCCTTATCTAAGAAATGATGTGCTGACATTGGAGAGGGTTCACAGGAGGGTCACAAGGATGATTCCAGGAATGAAAGGGTTATCATATGAAGAACATTTGATGGCTCTGGGCCTGTATTTGCTGGAATTTAGAAGGACGGACGGGGATCTCACTGAAACCTTTCAAATGTTGGTAGTCCTAGACAGAGTAGATGTGGAAAGGATGTTTCCCTATGGTGGAGCAGTCTAGGATAGAGGGCATAGCCTCAGGATTGGGGCGGGGGGGGGGGGAATCCATTTAAAATAGAGACACAGAGAAATTTCTTTAGCCAAAGGGTGGTGCATTTGTGGAATTTGTTACCACAGGCAGCTGTGCAGACCAGGTCGTTGGGTGTATTTAAGGCAGAGCTTGATAGGTCCCTGGGCCAGGAGTGGGGTTGAGGAGGGTAAAAAAAGTATCAGCCATGATTGAATGGCAGAGCAGACACGATGGACCAAATGGCCCAATTTTGCTCCTATGTGTTATGGTCTTATGGCGTCAGAGGTAGCCTTTTTATTTTGTTTATACACAGAGTGGTAAGTGCATGGAAGTAGATATATTAGGAACATTTAAGAGACTCCTAGATATGCACAGGGATGAAAGAAATATGGAGGTCCAGGTGGGAGGCAAGACTTATATTGATCTTGGAGTTGGTTTAAAAAGTCAGCACAACATCATAGGCCAAAGGGCCTGTTCTGTACTGTATTATTCAGTATTTTGCATTTCATTAGGAATGAACAAAAATTGATGCCCTTACCAGCAACACACACATCTCATAACATTAGGTACTGCTCCCATTCTGAAAAGCATCCTCACACCACTCAGATTTCCATCCCAATTTTGAATCCAAGCCACCAGTGACACTTTAATATTATGCATTTTTACTAACATCCATTGTCTGTCACTTTGAGGTGGACCATTAATCATATAACCATATAACAATTACAGCACAGAAACAGGCCATCTCGGCCCTTCTCGTCCGTGCCGAACGCTTACTCTCACCTAGTCCCATCTACCTGCACTCAGCCCAAAACCCTCCATTCCTTTCCTGTCCATATACCTATCCAATTTTTTTTTAAATGATAAAAATGAACCTGCCTCTACCAGTTCTAGTGGAAGCTCGTTCCACACAGCTACCACTCTCTGAATAAAGAAGTTCCCCCTTGTGTTACCCCTAAAATTTTGCCCCTTAACTCTCAACTCATGTCCTCTTGTTTGAATCTCCCCTACTCTCAATGGAAAAAGCCTATCCACGTCAACTCTATCTATCCCCCTCATAATTTTAAATCCCTCTATCAAGTTCCCCCTCGACCTTCTACGCTCCAAAGAATAAAGACCTAACTTGTTCAACATTTCTCTGCAACTTAGGTGCTGAAACCCAGGTAACATTCCAGTAAATTTCCTCTGTACTCTCGCTATTTTATCATCATCAATCCTGGTATAATATGTAAATTTCTGATCAAGATCATTTTCAATGCTTCCACCCATCTTTTATTCATTGTACAGTTTTGTGTGTTATACCAAGTAAATGCCAAACATCAGCAGTGTGCTGATGAATCATGTGCATGTAATAATGATACTGGCCATTTCCTGAAAATGAACTTCCAACATAACAACATGGGTACCCCAATACCTCTTCTCTTAAGGATTTTATTCCTTTTCTAACTCTCTTTACTTTATATATTCAGCTTTGTTCTCTTCTCTACTCAATGGTTTAGGAACAGCTTCTTCCCTTCTGCCATCAGACTTCTAAACAGTTCATGAATACTACCTCGTTATTCCTTTCTTTTTTCATTATTTATTTTTGGTAATGTATAGATTTCTACATCTTTGCAGTTTATTGTTGCTGTAAAACAACAAGTTTCACGTTACATGTCAGTTACAGTAAATCTGATTCTGATTATTAAATTAACATTTGATAAGCAATTTGCTTCTAACTCTGCCTGTTTATATACCTTACTGGCTTGGGGTTACAAGTTGAAAGGATATGCATTGTTTAGGCACAGATACCAAAAAATTCTCCTCTTCTAATCTCTATAAATTTCAGCATCTATGGAGGGAAGCAAACAGTCAACTGTTTAAATGTATGTGTTGCTCAAAATTTCCTGCATCTGCAGAATCTCTTACTTCTTAAAAACAAATAGCACTTTTTTTTCCCAGTGCTAGTCTAAGGCTAACATTCATATTCAAATGAACACTCCAGATAATTACTTAGATTATTATTTGTCAGGTAGTCCAGAATTTGAAAAAATTTTAAAACATAACTTTAGCAAATTAGGTTGTCTGCTGGATGTAGCATCATTAAAAATCATGCTATAAATATTGATACTAATTTGTACCTTATGTAGATTATAATATGAAACATGCTTGCAGCATCTTAAACATGAAGTACAAAAAGATGACCGATATAACCAAATAATTGTGATTGTGGTACATTGTACTCATTATAAGAATATCAAACCCTCATTGGTATTTCTTTGAAAGTATGAGAAATTTCAGTCGCTTTAGATATTAACCAAGGAAGTGTAATTAAAAGTTGTTTTCAAACATTCAAATTATACTGAACATGTAAAAGAACCCATCTTCACCATAACCACAATGTTCCACTCAGCACACTAAGAGTGTCAAATTGGTTTCAGGTCAGTAATTTTGCCCTACTGTCCTACACTACATACGCTATTGTTTTTGTACAAACACCATTTACTTACCAAGACTGGACAAGCTGCACAGAAGGTCTGCTCAGCAGGTTATCAGGCAGCAAGTTCACTTCCCTCATTGTATTAGCCAATCGAACTGGTAGTTCTTTCCGCAAAAACATAAATGATGTCTTTTCACATGCATTATTACGACCTAATAATAACAAAACAAAGTAAGTAAACATTCTGCTGGCTGCATACAAAGTACTGAATAATACATACATATTCACTCATGCTTTTCCTCTGACAATGGAAAATAGCTTACAGCATAAGTTGTTTCTTGCATGCAAAATAAGATAATTAAAACTATTAAGATGTATTATTAAATACAAATCCATACAGTCAAACTAAGTAAATTGACACAGTATTATTTTTTCACTATGGATTTAGAATAATTCACTTTAGGATTATTAAATACCGATTATTAGTGTAGAAGATAATGTTAGCAGAATTTTCAGTTCTTAGCATGGAATTATTAATACGACATAAAGTTATACAGGTCCACAATCCCCTATCCAAAATCCTTGGGGCCAGTTGCATTTCGGAATTCAGAATTTTTCGGATTTCAGACCCACCCCGCATACCAAAAAACACATATGCTAAAGTCCCTTATTTAACCTGCGGTGGACTTTAGGACCTGGCGGTGCACCAAACCTACGCACATCCTCCCATATACTTTAAATCATCTCTAGATTACTTATAATACCTAACACAATGTAAATGCTATGTAAATAGCTGTTATACTGTATTGTTTAGGGAATAATGACAAGAAAAAATTTTATTTCCAACAAAAATATTCAATAAAACATAAAAATATACAGCTTCAAACGAACCGAATCAAACACATGGTAAATGACTTATTGGAATAAATGTAGAACGTCACTGTCACTATAAAACTTCAGTAACTTGTCCTTCTGTTTATTTAAATCATATACAGCGGTAGTTCCGACACTATTTTCTTCAGTAAGACGCCGCACAGACACACCACGGTCAAGCTTCTGCAATAACTCCACTTTCTGTGTTATTGATAATGATAGATGCTTCCTTCTCTTTCTCTCATTGTTACCCATAGGGGTATCTGCAGCTCTTTTTGACATTTTCACAGTGAAATTAAACACAAAGTCAACAGTAAACACAAAATATTAGCCAGCAGTAAATGCACGTGTAACCAGTACGAGCGCTGAGCCACAACTGTCATCTGGCGGCCTCTGCTAGTACTGTCACATCACATCTGAGTGACGTCAGCTGTTGGTGAAAAAAAACTTTGGTTTTTGCAGCTTTTTGGATTTCAGAATTTCGGATAAAGGAATGTGCAGCTGTATTATATCAACTCTGAATATTTCATTTAAAATTGTACAATGCTATTGTTAGACTACACTTATTTCAGTTTCTGATCATTACGTCAGAAATAAATTCAATCCTCTAATTCTGTACCAGAAAGACCCAAGGTTGATCCATAGTATCAGTTAATTGGCTTTCAAGGGGATCCCTAATTCAGTGTGAATTAGTGCAGCATTTGAGCAGTTGAGTTGAAGCGCCAAGAAATTAAATAGGCACAAACATTTGGACAGACTTCAAACTCTTTGAAATGACTACAGAACAAAAAAATATATAATCCAATATACTATGCAAGAATCACAAACACTTCATTTCAATGTACTTCATTAAATCTGTAACTAACTCCTCAAAAATATGCAATAACTATACTTCCAACCAGCACACTATCTGATTCGGTTATTTCGGTTATCAATGCAGATTAAGGTTACTTAATACAAAGTCCTCAACCACAATACAAATGATAAATCATGATAATGAAAAACAATGTTACAAAATACATCAAAAGCCTGTAAAACCATGTTTTTAATTTCAAGCCAAAACTCCTGATTAAAAGCAGACACTGTAGTTACATCTCTTATTTATGAGTTGCCTAGAATATAAACAGCAGACATTCCTCCAGCGTAAGATGACATTTGCAATCTGATCAGACTTTAAATTCTACACTCCACAGAAGGTTGACGCCTTGCTGCAAATTCTTAGAGTGACTAAAGCACAATATTAATTGCAAACTATTATAATATCCAGTACATTTAGTGGAATTAGTTTTGATTGGTTTTACTGATCATATTTGCAACACAAAATTTAATATATTCCAACAAAATACATATCTACAGTCAACAAGGGTTAATTATAAATAAAATTGCATGAAATAATCTTCCAATGAAATATTTTCTTCCATTACAAATGGAATATAGTATACAGAATCATAGTATCTTTTAATGAAAGTAAATAAATCAGGAGTACACAACTATTGAGCTTCACTGCCAGACATTCAAGGTCAATGAAGCTGAATAATTGTGTACTCCTTCCCTATATTTCCACAGTTTCTAGAAGGATTGCTACAATTCTGAAGAAATATTGGATTAATACCATCCACAAACCCATACAGAAGCTCACATCACAGCTTATGCAGGTCAAAGATGACCTGGGACTCAGGTCGGCTGGCATGTATAAGATTCCCTGTGAATGCAGAAAAATGTATATCAGCCAGAAGGAAAGCATAGTGGAAAACTGCATCAAGTAGCACAGGAGGTGTACCCACAAAAGCAGAACACTGCATTCACAATGGCCATAAGATTGACTTCAACAACACAAAACTACTGTGCCATGCCAATGGCTTTTGGGACTGCCTGGTAAAGGAAGCCATTGAAATAAAAATAGAGGAAAAGAATTTTAACAAAAATGAAGAACTGGAATTTGTAAACAAAATGGGAGAGAGGAAACCTGATTGGATGAGGACTAACCAATCAGGAGGGATGGAATACAGTGGTATAAATATCACCCGACTAGATTTACCCAGGCATCATCCTTGATGAAGATGGCAGAAATTGTCATCGAAATGTCGGTTATAATCGATACCTGTACCAGGCTAGAAACCCGAGAAGTTCATTTGTCTTGTACGCTGGGAAAGCACTAACTCTTTTTTCAAATAAATATTTGTTAGTAGTAACCTAGACAATGAAACAAGGCAAAGAATGGGAATGCATAAAAATAGTATGGAGCATTTACTGGTGATATTTACTGAACACAGAAATGAAGTTAATTAGGAAGGAATTTACAAAACGAGGACATATAATCCAAGGTGATCATTTGAACAAAGAAATTAAGCTTCTGTTTAAAATAAATAAGACATAAACTGCAAGATTATGTACGAGATTATAATAATAATTTTGATTCACCTTGATTACTTTGTGCATAATCGCTCCATTTCAATCTGAATGTACTTTAATCTCCTCCCTTGAAGATTTTACTAGAAATCTTAAAAATATCAGACAAACAATGTGAGAACTGTAGAAAAGCTTGGAGCCATAATTGAATAAAATAATAAATAAATGTCATTGATGATATGATTCTGATTTTGTCATGAAGTGCTAACTTTCAAGCTGTGGCAATTAGTTGGAAACAGACAAAATGATCATTAGTGGCATTGACAGTTGGAACCATTCAAGAAAAAGAAAATAGACTTAGATCTACATATCATCTTATCACATTATTTAAAGATGACCTAAAGTACTTTGCAACCTTTGAGTTACCTCTCAAATAGCCAGATTATCGGTCCTTGTGATGTTAGTTGATGGATGAATTTCAGCTGAAACACCAGAAATAATGCTCATTTGATACCCCAAGGTTTCCTTTGCATTCATGAAGAGAGATGATGGAGCTCTGTTTTATTGTTTCACCCAAAAGATGATAGATCCAACCACTTACTCCATATTACACCAAAATGTCATGCTAGATTTTTGTGCTCAAACTTCCAGAAAGATACAGACCCACAAACTTTTCACTCATGGGCAAGTGTACATGAACAGGGTAGAGCCAACAACAAAAAAAGCCCTGCTAATCCCAACGTTAAGATATAGGAGCAGAATTACGCCATTTGGCCCTTCAAGTCTGCTCTGCCATTTCATCACTGCTGATCCAATTTTCCTTTCAGTCCAAATCATCTGCCTTCTCCCCATATCCCTTCATGCCCTGACCAATCAAGAATCTATCATCCTCTGCCTAAAATATAAAGACTTGGCCTCCACAGCTGCCTATGGCAAAGAATTCCACAAATTCTCTGGCTAAGGAAACCATGTTAACTTTGACCTGTCTTATCATGTTTCTCCAAGTACTTTGAGACCCCATCCTTAATGGTCGACTCCAACATCTTCCTAACCACTCAGGTCATCAGATTAACTAGCCTATAGCTTTCCTTTCTTCTGCCTCTCTCCTTTCTTAAAGGGTGGAATGACACTTGCAATTTTCCAGTCTTCTGGAACCATTCCAGATCCTAGCGATTCTTGAAAGATTATTACTAATGCCTCTACGATCTCTTCAGCCACCTCTTTCTGAACCCTGAGGTGTACACCATCTGGCCCAGCTTATTTATCTACCTTCAGACCTTTTAGTTTTCCAAGAACCTTCTCTCTAGTTATGATAACTTCACACACTTCATAAACCTGACACCTGGAACTTCCACCGTAATGCTAGTGTCTTCTACAATGAAAATGATGCAAAATACTTATTCAGTTCATCCGCCATTTCATTGTCACCCATTACTACCTCTTCAGCAGCATTCTTCCAGTGGTCAAATATCCACTCTCGCCTCTCTTTTACACTTTACATAGCTGAAGAATCTTTTGGTATCCTCTTTAATATTATTGGCCAGCTTACTTTGTATTCCATCTCTACCTTCTTAACAATTTTTTCAGTAGCCTCCTGTTGCTATTTAAAAGCTTCCCAATCCTCTAACTTCCTACTAATTTTTACTCTATTCAATGCCTTCTCTTTGACTTTTATGTTGGTTTTGACTTTCCTTGTTAGCCACGGCTGTGTCATCTTACTTTTAGAATACTTCTTCCTCTTTGGGACATATATATCCTGTGCCTTCCAAATTATTTCCAAAAATTCCAGCCTTTGCTGCTCTGCCATCATCCCTGCCAGTTTTCTTTTTTCAATCAATTCTGGCCAACTCCTCTCTCATGCCTCTGTAATTCCTTTTACTCCACTGTAATACACATACATCTGATTTTAGCTTCTCCTTCTCAAATTTCAGGGCGAATTCAATTATATTATGATCACTTGTCCTTAAGGGTTCTTTTAAATAAACGCTCTAATCAATTCCGGTTCATTGTTAACACACAGTCCAGAATTGCTGATCCCTTAGTGGAGCTGCTCAAAAAGGCCATCTCATAGGCACTCTAGAAATTCCCCCACTTGGAATCCAGCAGCAACCTCATTTTTCCAATCTACCTGCACATTGAAATCCCCCATGACTATGTAACATTGCCCTTTTGGCAAACATTTTCTATCTCCCATTGTAATTCGTAGACCACATCCTTACTACTGTTTGGGGGTGTCTGTATACAACTTCTGTCAAGGGCTTTTTACCCTTCCTGTTCCTTAACTTTATCCCCAATGATTCAACACCTTTTGACCCTATGTCACCTCTTTCTAATGATTTGATTTCATTTTTTACCAACAGAGCAACACCTTCCACTCTTCCTTCCTGCCTGTGCTTTCAATACAATGTGCATCCTTGGACATTAAGCTCCCAGCTATAATCCTCTTTCAGCCATGACTCAGTGATGCCTAACACATCACACCTGCCAATCTGCAACTATGCAGAAAGTTCATCTACCTTATTCTGTATACTGCGCACATTCAAATATAAAACCTTCATGCTTGTCCAAATTCTAGTCAGGGTAAATTCTAGGTTTATGGTATTCCTGTCTTTGAACTGTAGGGGGAAAAAAAATCAAGTGTTTTCATTTTTAAAGAGGAAACATGAGTTTATATTTTATTAATATATCAGCAAAAAAATCTGATCCAACCAAAGGTTAAAAAGTTAAAATTTGTTTGTAATGTCATCAAATATGGCCTATACAAAACATTAGTTTGGCAGTGGCAACTTTCTGGTAACGACTACCTCACAGAAAATAAAAAGTTTGTGAACATCTTCCTTCATACTTCAAATCATGAAGATTACTTTAGATAACTCAAAGTTTGTCCGGCAGGCAACTGAAGTGCATAGGCAGAACTTGGGTTTAAAAAAAAAATCAGGAAGTTCTTCAAAATGTAATCTCCCTTTGGACTTCCCTTGCCATTCCAGATAAGAAAGAAATCCAGCAGAATTTACTGCGACACAACGATATTCACAACACACCTTTCTATTTTAAAATCAAAATCTTAGAAATCTTTAAAGAAGATCTAAGAATATGGATGTTGATGACAAGAAGAATTACTTATCGTTTAGCCTCAAATGACTTTCAAAAGGTAAGCTGTCTTCTTGAATTATTACTTTATATACTATTGAAGGAGTGCAAATTAATTGCTAGTGTACACTGCAAACATTATGAAACAGTGGTATGAACATTTTAAAATGCTGTTCAAGAAAGACTTGGTAATCCACTTTGGTATCTTGCCACGAAAACCCTATGGACAACGACTCGACAGCACTCAACAACAGCAGCAGAGGTTAATTGGGTGAGGTTGTTTGAAGGGAAAGAAAAGGAATGGAAGTGGGAGAAATTAAGGAGAGAGATATGTTCCTGTTAAGTGAAGAGTAACCCTGGCTGCTGAGAGATATTGAGGCTCTGGTCAAGAAAAAGGAAGCATACACTGGGTTGCTATGTCTCGAGCTATATCAGATTGATGGTGGGATTTTTAACAAATATTATGCCTCGGTGTTTATTAGGCAGAAAAATCGTGGTTGCTCAAGAGACAAGGGAAACAAGTGGAGCAATACGGAGAGTATTAATATTACCAGAGAAGAGGCATTTATACTGTTACAATGTAACAAGATGGATAAATCCCCAAGGCCTGATTAAGTGCTTCCTCAGACTATGGAAGGCTCAAGAAGAAATTACAGAGGCTCTTGTGGAGATACCATTTTTATCATCAGCACTGGTAAAGATCCTGAAGAATGGAAGCTGGCTGGTGTTGTTCCACTGTTTAAGAATAGCAAAGACCAGCTAGGGAACTACAGGCCGTGATTCTGGTGCCAGTTAGGGAAATCAGTGAAGGGAATTCTGAGGGACAGGATCTTCCAGCAATTGGATAGATAGAATCTGATCCTGAGGAGTCAGCATGACTTTCTGTGTGCCAAGTTGTGTTTGATGAATCATTGAGAGTTCTTTGAAGGAGGAAGTAAAAGGGCAGGCCAGTAGATATTGTTGATTTGGATTTAAGCAAGACCTTTGACAAGGTCCTACATGGCAGGTTAGTCTGGAAGGTTAGGTCCTGTGGAATCCAGGGAGAGCTAGATATATGTATTCAAATCTGAATAAAAAGGAAGAAAGCAGAGAGAGGTGGTTGAAAGTTATTTCTCAGAACCAAGGTTGGTGGCTAGTGCTGTGCTGCAGGGTTCAGCATTAGGACCTTCGTTGTTTGTTGTTGGGAGTTGAAACTAATACTTTATGCCCATCTTCACATTTGAACATATTAAAAGCAAAAGGAAATAAGTATTGAATAGAAACCTCAAATTATTCGTTTCAGGAGAGAGTCTAACTAGGCAAGTTAATCAGACAAGTCCCTTGTTCAGAGGCCTACATCCTTTGCAGCGGCAAAGGTAACACAGAGATTGGTCATAATCTTTTGGAATTGTCCAATTCTAGTAAGGTCTCAGCAGCCTGGGAAACTGCAAATATAATACTGTACCACATTCCAAGGAGAGACAGAAAACAAGAAACTCTAGGTTTGTTTGTCCAACATCTGTCACTGGGAAATGCTGGGATCCATGACAAGTGAAACAGGATATTAAAAATAAACATATTAAACTGTCAACATACGAGAAAGTATTTGGCAAATTCATGAAATTTTGAGGATAAAGGGGAATGAGTGGAAGCATACAAGGCGCCACACAAAAGTTTACTACGTAATATAAAAGACTTAGAGTATTGAGGACAAGATATTAACATGACTGAGGATTGTTTACAAATAAAAAACAAAGTACAAATAAACAAATAATTTTCAGGCTATCAAACTTTAAAATAGAATAGCACAAGAAAATGAGCAAGAATTTGGACCGAGTACACTGTGTGCTGATCCAAGTTTGTTGGTGATAAAAGATGAATAACTTATTTGGAAAGATAAAGTCAGCTTAAGTGAGCTAAAAGATGGCAGATGAGTACAATTTAGTCATAGTCATAGTCATACTTTATTGATCCTGAGGGAAATTGGGTTTCGTTACAGTTGCACCAACCAAGAATAGAGCATAGATATAGCAATATAAAACTATAAATAATAATATGTAAACATGTAAATTATGCCAGGAAATAAGTCCAGGACCAGCCTATTGGCACAGGGTGTCTGACCCTCCAAGGGAGGAGTTGTAAAGTTTGATGGCCACAGGCAGGAATGACTTCCTATGACGCTCAGTGTTGCATCTCGATGGAATGAGTCTCTGGCTGAATGTACTCCTGTGCCCAACCAGTACATTATGTAGTGGATGGGAGACATTGTCCAAGATGGCATGCAACTTAGACAGCATCCTCTTTTCAGACACCACCATGAGAGAGTCCAGTTCCATCCCCACAACATCACTGGCCTTACGAATGAGTTTGTTGATTCTGTTGGTGTCTGCTACCCTCAGCCTGTGGCCCCAGCACACAACAGCAAACATGATAGCACTGGTCACCACAGACTCGTAGAACATCCTCAGCATCGTCCGACAGATGTTAAAGGACCTCAGTCTCCTCAGGAAATAGAGACGGCTCTAACCCTTCTTGTAGATAGCCTCAGTGTTCTTTGACCAGTCCAGTTTATTGTCAATTCGTATCCCCAGGTATTCGTAATCCTCCACAATGTCCACACTGACCCCCTGGATGGAAACAGGGGTCACCGGTGCCTTAGCCCTCCTCAGGTCCACCACCAGCTCCTCAGTCTTTTTCACATTAAGCTGCAGATAATTCTGCTCACACCATGTGACAAAGTTTCCTACCGTAGCCCTGTACTCAGCCTCATCTCCCTTGCTGATGCATCCAACTATGGCAGAGTCATCAGAAAAGTTCTGAAGATGGCAAGACCCTGTGCAGTAGTTGAAGTTGAGGAAAAAATTAGAAAAGAGAAAACGATTAAATAGCTTGCTATTAACAAATTTTGATATTCTGAGAGATCTGAGCACCCTCATTCAAACTAAAATACAGTAAGTATCCCAGTATCTATTTGGAAGACCATGTGGTTCAACATCTGACTTACCAAGTGAGTACACAATGCTCCTTCAACTCACTAGGGCTATGCTTCCTATGTTCACTTTCAACAGACTGCAGTCCTAATTCCAGTGCTCCCATTAAACTCACAGTAGGCTTATTTCCCTCAGTCCCTTTAACCTACCAAGGCCCTGGCTCCTGCACCCCTTTAAACTTCCAGGTTCACTGGAAAATTTACTCTATTACTATTTATCATCAAAAAAGTGAAACAAAAGTTTGCTGGGATATTAAAAGAATAACATCCAGTGGTGCAGAAAACCTATCAGGAAATAATTAGGAAGACAAACAATATTGGTTTGGATGTGGTAAGAAATTTAAGAAGTCTTTTTTACATTGGTACAAGTCTCTGGCGAGTCAATAGCCCTGGTACTGAATGCAGTTTTGGTCTCATTAAGCAAAGAATGCAATTGGCTTGAAGGCAGTTCAAAGAAGGTTTGCTTGATTGTTACGACTTCGTAACGTACCAGCAGCAAGAGATGACAAACTGAGTCGGGTTTTAATATTAAAACCACTATATTTATTTACATCTACTCAAAAATATAGAAAATTAAATTAAATAAACTACTTTCTTAAACAGAAGTTAACAGTGTTATGCGTCTATAGCTCCCAGTCAAACTTAGAACCAGTTCTTAACAAATCTTACTCAAGCACAGTCTTAAAGTGGCAGTTCAGAGAGTCCCAGTAATTCACGAAATAGGTGAGAGGAGAGACTTGTGGATTCACAATGCAGCTACAAGGCGATCACAACAAATTCCAAAAATTCCACAGCTAGCGAATGAAGAAACGGTTACCGAAGATCCCAGCTGAGGAATACTGTTCCGAAGTCCACGAGGAGCAATTTCACAAAGTGACTGTCACGAAATCCAGACCCATGGATCATACGAAGGACAGACACATCTTCACAATGCACAGTGTGCCGCTGATTAACCCAATCCTTTGGGTATGGGTAAGCATTAGACTTTACTCTTCTCGATTGTGAGCTGTTCCCAGATAGCTCGAAGCCTGCGACCTTCATGCTCTCGCTCTTTCCTTCGACTACCTTCTCAGCAAAATGTCCACATTTCTTTTATACCGTCGGCATACGTCACAAGGCAGGGGCCCCCAACCTTTTTTGCACCACGGACTGGTTTAATATTGACAATATTCTTGCAGACCGGCTGACTTGGTGGGGGGGGGGGGGGGAGTTTTCAAGTAGGGTTAAACTCACCTCAACATGTCTTTTACAGTTAGGGTTGCCAACTTTCTCACTCCCAAATAAGGGACAAAAGCAGCAGTCAAATCCCGGCAACACACATCAAAGTTGCTGGTGAACGCAGCAGGCCAGGCAGCATCTCTAGGAAGAGGTGCAGTCGACGTTTCAGGCCGAGACCGACGATTTCAGGTTCTTCGCGCGCAACCGTTGGAGCTCAATCGATTCCTGACAACCACCCGAATCCTGTCGACTCACGGCTCGGGACCACCCGAAGTGATCGACCAGAGCCTTTCCACACGTCCGCCATCCTCCCCGTCTCTCCTCCAACTCCCCGCCAAAACCCAACTCAGTCATATGATACAGCATTATCATCCGAAAACAAAACGATACATGACCACCCATTGGCTAATAGCACCCTGCTATCTGTATTAACCCAAGCAACTGTCTAGCTAGAGACTTTCTCAGCATTTAACATAACAAAGAAGCATTCCCCAGTATAACATAACAAAGAAGCCATTTTAAATTTAACATACAAAAAAAAGAAAGACCCCGTACACAAAGATAACACTGCATAGATTTGTTGACATTAAGACAGCCAAATTCAAAACCATAATTAGCTCAATGTTGGCCTCAATAATGGTGGAGGAAGTTTAAGAGACGGATATGACTTGTTTTTAACCACATTTTTCCAAGACAAATCGGTCAAAAAAAGTAAGGCCAAGTGTAATAACTATATCAAAGACTGCAGATGCTGCAAATCCAAAATGAGTTCAGGAAATGCTGAAAACACTCCACAGATGTGCACGTTTTGATGAAGCTTCAACTCTGCTTCTCTCTCCATGGATGCTACATTGAGCTTGATACTGCCCTCCACTTTGCAGAGACTATGTGTCAATTCACAGCCATATCCTCACATCAACCTCTCCTTAGACCCTAACTCCTTCATCAAACCATCATATGCCAGACTGTTGCTGACCTTATTTATTCAGGAGATCTCAGCTTCAAGGTTTCCGATATCCAAATACACCAATCCCTGAAAAATCCATTATTTCAGCCTGTTCTTGCTTGACAGAAGATTTTCATTTCCTGTTCCGACCTGGCATATCTTCCCATTCACCCACCTCTCCACTTTCCACATTTCCAGTCTATTCCTATCTGCAAATACAACCCTTCTGATGTGTATGCATCTTAAGATTTTCTCAAATGGTCTCAACGTCATCGTTACACAATGGAATTGAATCTCTAAGCATCTCCACTTGGATACTCTGACTTCTTTCAATTCATTGCTTCATTAAACTGACTGCTCAGAGGTAAGGACTTCTCTACATCAAGGAGAACAAACCCAGATGATTTAAGACACCTTGCAGAATGCTTCCACTGAAACTTTAAATATCATGGCAAATTTCTGGTTAAATGCCACTAATTGTCCAATCCACTTCTACTCTAATTGCAAAGCTTCTCAACTATTTCTCCGTTGCATTGAAGACTGCATTAATTAATGCCACTTCCTGCACCTGCGCAGAGCTCAATTTCATCAAATTTGCTATCAACCTCCACCCCACCCCTTAAATTCACCTGATCCACCTTTGACATCCCTTTCCTCTTTCTTGATCTGTCTCCATCTTTCACAAGCCCAGTGACCCACACATTTAATACCTCAACAATACCTCTTTCCTCCCCACCACTTGCAAGGATGCAATTCCCTTGTCTAAGTTCTGTGCCTCATCTGTTCTCCTGATGAGGCTTCCCACTCCAGGGAAGTATATCCTTTTTCAGTATATGGAGTTCCCTCCCACCCCAATGCTGTCAAAGGAGCCATCACCCACACCTCATATACGTCTGCCCTCATTCCCGTCACCCCGCCCCCAACAATGGCATCAGCGCCGGACTCCGGAGTGAAGGCTCCCGAGTTCGAATCCAAGTCGGGCCACTCCCCGAGCACGCTTTCCACCCATGCCGGGTTCAGCGTCGAGCTAACCACTCAGCCAGTTAAAAAAAAAGGTTGAGTCAGGAACCTTCATATTGTGACCCAGTTAATCTGAAAGGAGACCAATCCTGACACCATGCGCCAGACAAGAATGGCTGTCTGGTGCAACACGCTAAAAAAAAAACCCCAACATAACAGGAAGAGAACTCCCCTAATTTTCACCTACCACCCTACGAGCCTAAACATCCAATATCTTCATTAACTTCCACTACCTCCAATGGGATCCTACCACCCAGCATATCTTCCCATGCACCCACCTCTCCGCTTTCCAAATTGATCATGCTCTGGATGATTCCCATGTCTGCTCATCCATCCCTGCAGGCAGATGGGGGTTGGTAGGAAAATCACTATATTGACCACCTCTGCTCTACCTACCACACCAACCAGGATCGCCCAGTAGCCATAATTTTAATTCCACTTGCCTGTCATGACCTTCTCCACTGCCAAATTGATGCTACATGCATATTAGAACAATGCCTCATTTTCTGCCTTGGTAGTCTCCAACCTAACCTGCATGAGCATGAACTTTTCCAGCTTCCAAAAACCACTCCCCTGTCGTCTTTTTTTTCTGTTATCATACTGTCCCCATCATCTCATATCATTGCTTTCTCCCACCCTCGATCTATCACCCACACATTCCTCCCACCAGCTCCCCTCACCTCCTTCCTTTTATTCCATGGTCTACTGTCCTCTTAGATCAGATTCCGTTTTCTTCAGCCCTTTGTTATTTCCACCTATTGCTTTTCACTACGGTCCCACTCTCTCCGCTGCCTATCATTCCCACATCACCTGGACCAACCTATCACCTGTAAGCTTTTGCTCCAACCTTCCCCCTCCCCCCCCAAACTTCTGATTCTGGCTGTCTCCCCTCCTTTCTTTCCAGTCCTGATGAAGGGTCCTGACCTGAAACACTGACTGTCCACCTCCCTCCAATAGATGCTGCCTGACCTGCTGAGTTCCTCAGGCTCCTTTACCTGTTACTCTAACTTCACTATCCTCAGGTATTTAGACTGTTCCACTTTTTCAAGCTCAATGCAAGATCAAGAATTAACATTTCTTAATCCATCAGGAATCAGCATTAATGTCAACATCGTCAAAGTCATTCTGTCATTTCCATTTACATTTCCCCAGACTTATTCAGACATTCCACCCTGCAAAAACTCATTTCAGGGAGGTAGCACCCCTGCCCCCCGATATCTGGCCCCCCCACCCCCGGTCGACCGCCAAGGGTGTATGTAATACTTTGTTTAGTGATTTTGTCTAATCTGTAAACCAAGTTGGGTGTATGCAGCAAATGTGACATTAAAATATGTACTTATATTATATTATATTACCATGTTTATTCTATTTCAACTTTAAGCAAGTCTGCAGGGAGACTGGCCTCATCACGTAGGACAGCAGTAGCATAGCTCCTTGGCAGCTAGCTAGCTAGTTTAAAATCGGGGTCCCCAACCTTTTTTGCACCGCGGATCGGTTTAATATGGACAATATTCTTGCGGACCGGCCGACCCCGGGGGGGGGGGGGGGGGGTGCTAAACGCGACCGGAATAATAGTGATAAGTCAACTATAAGTAACTTATAAGTGGCTAATACACTCAATTTCGTTTCTAAAGGGGTTTATCTAACGAATTTAATATTAAACACACAGCACATATTTTCCTCGCATGAACGTAGTGATAAGTCAATTATAACAGTGGTCCCAAACCTCCAGGCCACGAAGAATGCAGCGGTAGCCAGAACGCACCCAGCACATCTTTAAAGAAAAAAGCCGAAATAAACAAGCTAATTGATTAGGTGCCGCCTGGCATGTAATTAATTAGCTTGTTTATTTCAGCTTTTTTCTTAAAGATGTGCTGGGTGCGTTCCAATCTTCGCAGCCCGGAGGTTGGGGACCACTGAATTATAAGTCATTTATAAGTCAATAGCATCATAACATTTTAAGTAACATTTGGATATTAAACACACAGCGCATACTTTCCTCGTATGAACATATAACATCATTGCACACACCAATATCGCTGAATCAGTGAGAGTCCTGGGCTTGTTCTCCTGCAACAACATGGTCCTATCGAGGGGTGATGGGAGACAGCGATACTCGAAGGGGGTTCCTTATGTCAAGTCTATTCCACAATTTAGTTTTCGTTGCATTCATTGCAGAAAACTCCGCTTCGCAGAAGTATGTTGGAAATGGAAGCAATGTTTTCAGTGCTTTCGTGGCTATCTCAGGATATTCAACCTTGACTTTGATCCAGAATGCCAGCAGAGATGTTATGTCAAACATACTTTTCAGCCCACTGTCATTTGCAAGCTCGAGGAGTTGATCTTTTTCCCGCGCTGACATGGATGATTCACCGGGGACATTCACAAATGGGTCATGGACCCATTCCTTTGCACATCTTGGGTCACTGATGACCTCGCGTGCGTTAAAATTCAACAGTGCGTGACAGGGAATGAGGAAAGGTGCAGCTGACTCATATCATTTCATTTCGCCAAATCATATTGTTTCCTTTGTGGTTGGGGACCACTCTTAGCACGAAGAGAGACCAATCAGGATGCTCACTGTCCCTCTCCCTCTCAAAAAAATCTATTTCCGGGATATTGTATATAATTTCCGGGCGTCAGGGAGCCACTATCGAAATGCGGGACTCCTGGAACTTACGAGAGAGGTGGGATGTCTGCTTATTGTTTGTTCCTTATTCTATAACCACATCTTTTATTTTATACCATCCCCCTTTCATGTCAATTTACAACATCAACTTTTCTCAGCACCAGATACAAGGCTACATGATTTCCTGTATTTTCTGTTTTTCTTGTGGATAAAGCTACAATACAATAATTCTGAAATGTCATTACTGCTGGATATACAGTAGCTAATTTGCAAAATTCCATGAAAAGCAGTGATGATAAAAAGCTGCAGGTCTCTGGACTATAGTTCAAACTCATCTTCAGGCTCATGAGGCAAGACTGGTAACAGTAACCCACAATTAGTGCCGTTTAAAGTAATACACAAATGAACATACCTAGACAAGGTCACAATTTTTTTGCCTTTTAAAACAAGCATGGTCAGGGAATCTTCAACTAATGGACAGTCAAATGCTACATCCTATATTTCTTTACTGAATTTTCATAAAACCATCTACATAAGTATCCTGTAAAGTATCAATCAAGTCTACTAAAATGACATGGTAAGGAGAGAGAATGTTCTGTAAGATACAAGTGGAATGAAGTATTGCAGAACTTAATCAAATATAAACATTTTATCAAACTGTACAGCATTTCAGGGCATTAAATACTGCAGGTATTTAAATGTTTGTAATAAATACAACCTACAGTATATTGCTTCCATGGAACAGTAACATAATTCTATAACATTGGCAAATAAAGCCTTAATGTTATTTAGAGTAATAGTGAACCAGTCTATATCCCAGAAGTGCCAGAGATACCTTTTCCAAGATTAAGTGTGCAACAACAGACAATTCAAAAAGGGACAGATCATATTGCTACACTGCTATTAAAATACTAATACAGGGATTATAGAAGTATGATAGTGTTGATTGGCTTTAAGATCAAATACTTTTTAGTGCCAGGGGTTATATCACACAAAATAATTAGGAGATTAAAGAATATGGGACACTTTTTTTAAATGGCGAAGGGTCAGAAACACTGAAAACCATGAGAGTCTTATAAGTCAAAGCAATATCAAGTACAAGTACAAAATAATGTGAACACTAATCTTTTTAATCATGGAGAATACAAAAGAGTTTTGGCCATAAACCTTTGGTTACAAAACACTTGGTGTACTGTGAATAGCTCAGCAGACCCCATCATAGGAAAGAAATAACAGTTTTAGAAGTGGATTCACTTAAATGATGCCCAAAATATGAAGACTGAATTATGAAGGTAGATTATATAAACTAATGTTCCTTGGTCTGGAATTTAAGGTTTAAGCAAAATAGCTGGTTTTCAAGCAGATTTGAAAAAGTAGAAAGAAAAATAATTTTACAAATGGAAGAATCTACTAAGAGAAGGCTTGTAGAATGATTAAAGCCAAGCATTAAGGAGTGAAATTAGAAAACACTTCACCAGACTAAAATGTGATAGAAATTTGGAACTTTGTTCAGATTCAGATTCATTTATCACCTGTATATCTAGTGAAATGTGTCATTTGTGTTAACAGCCAATACAACCCAAGAACAAGCTTGGGGCAGCCTGCAAGTGTCACCACACACTCCAGTACCAACACAGCATGCCCACCAAGTTCGCAGAACACAAGCAATAACACAAAGGCAAAACAAACCACTTATCTCCCTCCCACCCACACAGTCCTCCAACCCTAGGACAGGCCATCTCTGGGTCTCTAACCCTAACCTCCAGTGGACTCTCAGACTTTGACTTTGACTTCCCCAGTGGACTCACAGTCACAGAGCTTCACCATTGGGCCTCAACTTCTGATCGAGCTTTGGACTTCGACCTTGGTACCAACCCCAGGTCTTGACGATGACAATGAATAAGGATGCTGAATGATGATCAAACTCCAACATGCCGATGATGAGACCCCAAACACTAGGCCTCGAACTCCAGTCTTGCCAACTCTTGCATCTAGGGGGTCACCGACACTCATGTCTCCTACCCACACAGAACTCTGATCATGGAACCCAACGACAATTACTCACTGACCAGAAGGGTGGAGGGGGCACCAGCCCTTGTCCTTACTGGTCTGGCCCAACATTTGACCACAGATGTCCTTTGTCCCACATCAGTATCGCTGGCTTTTGAGTGTGGAGCGTGAAGTGGGGGCCTAGACTTCAGCCCAACTTAATTCCCCCACATTCTTGTCCCTAAAGCCAAACCTGACCTTTAACATTCCTCTCTGTCCCCCAAACCCATCTCTACAAACCTAAAAACATAATGAAGTCTGAGCAACGGCTTCGTTTTGGAACATACTTACTGATGTTCAATCAACTACAGGTTGAGTACCCCTTATCTGGAAAAGCAAAATCCAAAAACCTCAGAAATCCAAAAATTTGAGTGCTGACATGACGTCACAAATGGAAAATTACACAAGGTGCTGGGAAGGTTCCCAGGAGATTCTCAGGCCCCTGCACACCACAGACAGTTCTGAGAAATGACCTCACATATGTAATGAACAGAAGTTAATGAAAAATAGGAAAACACAGCATAAAAGCACAAAATGAATATCTCAATCGTGTATTGAAAGAGTGGATTTGTCAGTGTTAGAGTGAACATATGCCGCTTAACAGTACGCTGATCATAAAACAAGCAGGATCTATCACGATGAACTGAAAATTGAAGGTAATTGTGGAGATTCAAACAGGCTGGTCGCAGAAATTTAACAAAAGGCATAACATCATTTTTTTTAAGTGTCTGCTGTTCACAAAGCAACACAGAAATTTATTGATGAGTTTGCCAAGGTCATTGCTGATGAAAATCTAACACCAGAACAATTCTACAATAAAAAAGTAAAATATAAGTATAGTGTACTGTAACTTTTTAATCAAAACACTGCATCGTACGTGGAGACTGAAATCCCGCCATTGTTTGTTGTTGTTCAACAGCTGATTCAGGTATTCTCCCGATGCTGCTGTGCTGCTTTTGTTACCCTGCACACATTATATTTTCATTATATTAATGGTACGTAATAATTTTAACTGTTCAGTACATGAACAAGTACAAGACAAATACTGATAACTAGTAGCATATAAATTCAGAGTCAGAACGATGGTGATCCTATTATATATTCCAAAATCCGAAATCCAAAACACTTCCAGCCCCAAGCATTTTGGATAATGTGTACTCAACCTGTATTAATTTTTAATCTGAAACTGACTATTTTTTTGCAGACCAAATCATATTAGGGATAAGAGACAAATAGTAGTAAATGAAGTGATGCCACTGATTAGTTTGTAAATTCAATGAATGGCAGAACAACTTGCAGGATCTTAGAGAAATGCATCATCTAAACAAGATCTTTAGCTCACTGATTCCACACCAATGAACAACGACTTGTCCACACTCTTCCTACGCGTTTTTATTTTCTTGTTCTGCCATGCATTGAAATCATATTCTGAGCAACTCCACTCATATTCTATCAGTCCCCAGCACACAAAGAACAATTAACCCACCAAGCTTTGCATCTTTGGACTGAGAGAGGAAACCGGAGCATACAGAGGAAACCAGGGCAATCTCTGAGAGACCACAGAAGCTTCACACAGATCAGGAGGTCAGGACTGAACCCCAGTCTTCAGCTCTACTAACTGCACAATGTACCACCTTAACAAGTTTGAGGGCAATATTTATCACACAGTGGACAGTAAAATTGGGCAAATATTTCAATGACATGTAAGGTTTTTGGCTGACTCAAAAGTTTCCTCTAACCTTCCCAATTACAAATTCCTAGATAAAAACTTTAAATAAACAATACAGCAAGATACAAAACATTTTTGTATACAAGATACTACATGCCAAATAAAAAACAAGGAACACATAAGCTCTATCAACAGCAACTACGGATTAAGTTGCAAAAAAAATTAATGCCTAGTGACATTCTAGCAAGCTTTCAAGCACATAAAATCCTAAAAAAAAATCCTTCACCATAACCAAAAAATCAAAATAATTTACAAGACAAAATGTATATCTACTGAGGAGTTTATGAAGTAAAACTATATGTCACATTTATAGATAAGAGTTAGTCTCCATGTGAAATAACAATCAAAATTTATGTCAACAAGGATGCACCTCTGATGGGAATTCACAAAACGAAATATTCACTTTACAGCTTTATACAGAGCGGGACACCTTCATATCCTGCCTCTGTAACTTCAACAGAAAATCACTAGCTACAGTCTATTTGAAACTCTTTGTACAGTGGATTTCGGTTAATTGGGACACATCCGGACCTGAACATTTTGGCTCAATTAAGTGCTGCCCTAAATCACTGAAGTTTCATGAAAGTAGTTAAAAGGTGTAAAAAAAAGGCAACCTACCATTTAACTGAGTAACAATTAATGCATTTAAATGAAATACAGAACAAATTAGAACACTACTAATATCTCTATAGTACGGTAAAATGTGTATATTAGTTCCTAAAAATTACTGACAGAGAAATTAATCTGCTGTGTTCTTCTGATTGACCATAAATGAACAAAATCAGCATAGACATCTAGTGCAGATAATGGACTGGCTTCATTCAATGCTTTAGGTGATTGCATGCTCTAAATCTTCATTTTTGTTGTAACATTCAAGGTGATTGTCAATACCTTTGAATTCTTCACAATTCCTAACGTTGTAGTTGTTCACTCCTAGCCGTTTTGGGCATCTCCAAGCCTGACTGCTTGAAATTACAGTGAGAAAAACAGTTCTAAATTGTCTTACTACTTATTTCTCACCAGCTAACTATCAGTGACAAAAATCACTGCTTTTTTAATGCAAACACACGCAAATGGTGCTACTTAAAAACTGGCTAATTTCTTGGTTTAGATTTTGTTCTTTACGAGTTATCCCAAATAAACACATGCCCTGATTAACTGATGGCCCAATTAATCCACTGTATTTATTTTACAATACAGAGACTGTTACATCCTAAAGATAAATCCTCAAGTCAATTATATAAGATCTTAAAAGATAAACCACAATAGCAAGATTGATAACTCGAGTGCAAACAGATGAAAGTCAGATGCCAGGAAATCGTTCTTCATGCAAACAACGATAAACACAAATGTGACAAGATCTTAAGAATGGGCAGTGGAAGGAGAAGATTTTTATTTTCCCTGGATGCATCAAACAGCCTTCCTTGCTGACATGCCTCATGGGATCACCATTTTTTTTTGCTGTTTACTGCCATGGTTTTCTTAGTTCACTGCCCCTCATTCTACATCCCCTCTAAAAGGAGAGAAAAACAATTGTGATTTCAAACTCCCAACCACAGCTTTATGTCCTCCATTTCGCTTACTATCTCTACAGCTGTCATTTCAACCTATCTTCTCCTTTTATACTCTAATCCCCAATAAAACACTTCTTTCCTCACATGCCGGTCGTTAAACACAGAACAGCCACATCTTCATCGCTGTAAAGTCCCAGGATACAAATTTAAATCATGACTCATGACACACTGCTTTATAATATGTATCTCTACATATTATGTATCTCTTCTTAACGATGTTTGACTACACTCCTGTCTTAATGAACCTGATGCAAAAAAAAACTGGACACACTACCTGCTATCATTCAAAAATGGCTACAAGAAGTTGCAAAAGTGAGCTCAATGCATTGTCTTGTAGTATAAAGTGTAGTTAGAATTTCAAGCCTCTGAAACAGCTCCAAAAATCACTGAGTAACCAGGGCCAGCCAACATTAAAGGAATATGAAGTAACCCATAAATGCCTTATTTTTCAATTTTATCATGGCTCATCAGTTTCGAACCTTTATTGACCTGCCTCCGTTTCAAACTCTTCCACGGGCAACTCTAAAAAATGTTATATATTAACCAATTTGATTTTATTGATTGAACTAGAACCTATTGCTTTTTTTAATATAAATTTTGAGTGGGATACTCTCTGTTATCATCCTCTTTCAATCCAACCAATGGAGCCCTGGGAATTGGAAATACACTCCTTCCGAGGCTGCTGCCAGTTATCTTTGCCCACTGGCACACATCCAAATTACAGTTAAAAATTAAGTTTCGTTTCCATTACAACAAATTAAAAGTTGGCTTAGAAAGCGTTCTGTTCGTCCTGAAAGGCCCAATACAAATAAAAGACTATTTTACTGATGGCATTTGTGGAATTTGAAATACGAAAAGTTTCACAATGTAGTGCATCGAATTCCCTTTAAAATTCCCCGAGACGATAGGCTGGGAAAGGGGCGGGTCTGCATGACCGAAAAAGCGAGTGTGACAGTTGTTTTGATCGTCTTGCCCTCCAATGCGTACGTGCGGTAACCCACTTCAGTGCCCGGTTAATGCACCTGTATAGAATCGAAGCCAGACGCTCGGAACCGCCCGGGCTTCAGTCTGTCGTACTTCGACTGTTGCCCGGTACCGAAGCCAGCAGACACGACGGCGACAAACAATAACACATCCCTCCCCGCCGACGCGCACGATTCGCCACCCTCGGCCACTTACCGAAGTCCAGGAACTGTTTTATCGATAGAGGCGAAGGGGAGAAGCGCGAGTAGTACTCAATCTGCTTGGGGATGGGGTTTTTCAGCAGAAGCCCGTACAGCCGCATTTCGGCCACGGCCACGGTCCCGATCCCAGTCCCTGCCTCTACCGACGGTGGTGATGCCTTTCGCTTTCTCCCCGTACTTCCTGACTCCAGCGCCCCTCCTCCGTCCCTCCTCGGCCCCGTCCGCACGTGAGCCGCTTCTTGGCGTCACACGGGAGATGGTCGGCTCGCGCTGCCGGCAACCGTCCTTTCAAAACAGCCACCCCCCTCCCCTCCCCTCCCCTCCCCTCCCCTCCCCTCCCCTCCCGCGCCGGTTTTAACGGTAATCTTAAACTGGCATTTAAATTAATATAACCTTCCCAACAATATACTAGTTTGGAAATAGGCCCTTCAGCCTACTATATCCACAACAGGAACTATATTAATCCCGCCTCCTAGATGTGGCCTATTTTTTTAATATAAATGTTCATCTAAATGCTTCCAATGCCCTAGAGTACCCTGCCTTCACTACCTTTTGAGGCAGTGCATTTGGTTTGAGCAATTATGTTGTACTTGAACATATTCTCTGCTTACTTTGTAACTGAACTCTGCGTGGCCCGGGCTTCATGTTGGAACTGGTGGCATTAAAGTTATTCCTGGTCCACTGCAAATTACAGCTGCCCAAACAGAGGTACACATTTCATCTTTATTTTTCAAAATGTACATGGCAGTAATCTTCATCAAGCCCAGGTTTCAGCCGCTGGCATAATGTCAAAGTAATAGTGATACCTTGGCTGTTGACAATGTACACTCAGAGGCCACTTTATCAGGTACAGGGGTGGAACCCAGTGTGATCCTCTGCTGCTCTGGGCCACCCACTTCAAGTTTCGACATGTTGTGCATTCAGAGTTCAGAGATGCTCTTCTGTACTCTACTGTTGTAACATGTGGATATTTGAGTTACTGTTGCCTTCCTGTCAGCTAGAACCAGTCTGGCTATTCTCCCCAACCTCTCTCATTAACTAGGCATTTTTTTGCCCACAGAACTGCCGCTCACTGGATTTTTTTTTGTTTTTCACACCATTCTTTGTACGTTCAAGAGACTGTGTGCATGAAAATCCAAGATGAAGTTTCTGAGGTACTCAAACCACCCTGACTGGCACCAACAATCATTCCACGGTCAAAGTCACAGATCACATTTCTTTGCCAATTCTATGCCAGAACATGTGGAGGCAACTGAAGGCAAAGAGCAAACCAGTTGAGGCTGGCTAGTTTGATGGGTGAACAAGGACTGTGGATGAGAGCTGGCTTTAAACAGGCTGCAGGTGATGACTTGGAAACGAATAGCAGGTGACTCCTGCTGGCTGGGTGGAGACTGAGAGGTGCCTGCCTATGCAGGCCTGACCGCACCCTGCGCGCCCTCCATCACCTCCCCACGGCCAGAACCTGACAGCCAGATGGGACCATCAGATGGGTCTGGTGGAACTCCTCGAAGAGCACTAGATCCAAGATGAAACTGAATCCAAGACCTCTCCTCTGGGCCGAACCCTTCCCAGTCAACCAAGTACTGTACACCCCGTCCACAATGACATCATTCCATCAACCAGCAAACCGTGTTCACTGGACAATCTTCCACCATTCTTGGTTCCTGAGGTGCAGGCTCGGATGGATTGAGTGGTCCATGGACAACGGGCTTGAGTCAGGACACAAGGAAGTTAGGTGTGATCCTGAGGGACATTAAGTGATTGGATTGATGTGATGGGTAATCTTGAAGGGACCAATAAACTGAATGAGAACTTGCAGATGTCTGTGCACAGGGGCAGATCTTGGGTGGACAGCCATAAATAGTCCCCCAGGCTGGAGTGGTCTGGCTGGTCACAGCCGGCTGGTGGCATGCAGGGCTGGATTAAGCTAGTGCGGGGCCTGTAGCATATGTTATAAAGGGGCCCTAAATTTTAAAAACACACATGTATTAAAACATAAATTATTTACTTGCACAGTAAAGTAATTAAATTTTTTCATTTGCTATACAGCCAGATAATATGACAAATGTCTGACACTTCAGTAATAGTATTACTTACATGTAGGTATCAATTTCAAATGTCAAAAGTAACAAAACTACAATTTAAAAGTTAGATTTTCTTGCTTTAGCATGAGCAAATTTGATGATGATACTGGAAATGTCTATTTCATGCAGAAGTTCATGTTCAATGCTCATTAGAGTGAGATTGTTCAATCTGTTTTGACCCATGGTGCTCCTTAATTCATTTTTAATCCTTTTCAGTTTTGAAAATGAGCGTTCTCCACTGCAGTTGGTAACCATGAGTGACAAATAGATGCGCAAGGCATGTTCTACATTTGGAAAACATGATTCCAAAGAATTGTCAGTTATCAAACGGTACAATTGTAAGTCTACAAGGTCTTGTTTGGTGCCAATATGAGAAGCAAGATCAGTTTTCAACAGTTCAGTAAACTGCACAAATTCTTCATTAAGACTTTCTTCCAGATCTTCTGGATACAATTTAATGAGATTTGATGACCTCTTTACGATCTCTTCAGGTGTAAACGACTGTAAATGATGAAGGAATCCAAAAACACCATTCGTCTTTCGATAAGCTTTTTGCCTTTTTAACAGAGCAGAAAGCAAGCTGTCAATAATGGCAAGAAATGTTCGGCTTTTAAACTTCTGACAGGTCGTTTGAGATTCAACAAGTGGATCAAGAGTGCTGGAACCACTGAAATCATCATACGAACTCACAACACGCTGGAGGAACTCAGCAGGTCGGGCAGCATCCGTGGAAAAGATCGGTCGACGTTTCAGGCCGGAATCCTTCGTCAGGACTGTATGGGGAAAGGGCAGAGGCCCTACAAAGAAGGTGGGGGGAGGGTGGGAAGGAGAAGGCTGGTAGGTTCCAGGTGAAAAACCAGTAAGGGGAAAGATAAAGGGGTGGGGGAGGGGAGGCAGGGAGGTGATAGGCAGGAAAGGTGAAGAAAGAATAGGGGAAAACACAATGGGTAGTAGAAGGAGGCGGAACCATGAGGGAGGTGATAGCTGGGGGAGGGGGCAGAGTGACATAGAGATAGGGGAAGGGAGGGGAGGGAATTACTGGAAGTTGGAGAATTCTATATTCATACCAAGGGACTGGAGACTACCTAGACGGTATATGAGGTGTTGCTTCTCCAACCTGAGTTTAGCTTCATCATGGCAAAAGAGGAGGCCATGTATGGACATATCTGAATGGGAGTGGGAAGATAGAATTCTCCAACTTCCGGTAATTCCCTCCCCCTCCCTTCCCCTATCCCTATGTCACTCTGCCCCCTCCCCCAGCTGCCTATCACCTCTCTCATGGTTCTGCCTCCTTCTACTACCCATTGTTTTCCCCTATTCTCTCTTCACCTTTCCTGCCTATCACTGCCTCCCCTCCCCCACCCCTTTATCTTTCCCCTTACTGGTTTTTCACTTGGAACCTACCAGCCTTCTCCTTCCCACCCTACTCCCACCTTCTTTATAGGGCCTCTGACCCTTCCCCCTACAGTCCTGACGAAGGGTTCCGGCCTGAAACATGGACCGATCTTTTCCAGGGATGCTGCCCAACCTGCTGAGTTCCTCCAGCGTGTTGTGAGTGTTGCTTTGACCCCAGCATCGTTGTGTTTATGATACGCACTATTTTGCCTGTGTTTTTTTCGAGTTTGCTGTTGATAATCTTCACACTAAGTCAGATCCTTGGCTTTTTGCTCAATATCTGAAAAAGCAGACTGCTTAGCTTGAATATATCCATGCAAGGACTCATAGAGTGAACAAACTGTGTTCAAGGCTTGGCCAGAAGATTGCAAAGAAGCACTGGTCATTTGAAAACGCTGTAATACTTGATCCCACAATATGACCATTATTCCTGTTTCCAACTCCATCATGGTTGAAAGTAGTCCACGAGCCTGTTGTCGACACTTTGCCTTCGGATCATTGTTATTTGAAATGTTATCCAAGTCTTGTTTTAGTGAAGAAAAGCTGTGTAAAAGTGCCTTTGTTGCATCTGCACGAGCTGACCACCTGGTATCTGACATTCTTTTCACAATGGGCAAATGAGCACCACCATCAGATAATGCAGCAGAAAGGAGATCCCACTGATAAGTAGAAGCAGAAAAAAATGTGTACAGTCTTTCTACAAATTGAAAGAAAATTAATGCTTCTTTACAACATTCAGCTGCACATTTTCCAACCAAATTTAGTGTATGTGCAAAACATGGAATGTAATCCGCAAACTCATTCAGCTCTTTAATTCGTGCTTGTAAGCCACTATACTTGCCACTCATGTTGCTGACATTGTCATAACTTTGATCACGGCAGTCTTTTATATCACATTCATTTTTCTTTAAAAAGTCAAGTAAATTTTGAGCAAGCTATGATCTTCTATATCCAAAAACTTCACAAGTCTTTCATCTGGTCCAGACGGCAAAACATAGCGCACAATCAAAGTCAGCTGGTCCACATTAGATATATCTGAAGTAGAATCCAATGAAACAGAATAATACTTGTATTTCTTCACTTCTCCAATAATGTGATCCAGTATGCTGGATCCAATCAGATTGATGAATTCCTCACCTATTGTTTTAGACAGGTATGATTTATGTTCCCTTCCTTGGCTTGCATGAGCATTCATACCACGACACAGCAAGGAGCCAACACACGTCTTGCACACACATATTGTACCATGCAGCATGCGGCTCCCCCGACATGAAAACAACAGTGTTGCCAGATCGTCGTCGTCGTCGTCTGGATGAAATCACAGAGCGTTGCATTACCGGTAGGTACAAGGCAGTTTCTTTATTCGACAAAACAAGGTTACAGCAGGCAGAGACCCTTGGCAGAACAGGTCTAACCGCCTTGTGATTGTGGTTCAATATTTATTTGCTAAACACAAAGGACCGTTCATAGTTACAACTATAGACAATTCTTGGAAGTTTTCACATCTTTTGATTAAATTCATTCTACCGGCGCCAGTATGCCTACACTGGCATTCATGGGCTTTAGGAATGCAAGTTAAAATCCATAATACATTATTTTGTATGTTACCTGCTAACATAGAGGACAATTCATATTCAAAAAGCATAGATATGGTGTCTTCGCAACTATCTGTAAACTTCGCATTCTTGTTTCAGAGGTGCCAGAGATGCATTGTTACAAATGAAACTGGGTTCACAGCTTTTAGGAAATGCATTGTTATGAACTCAAGCCACAGTACTTTGTCAAAGAACAGAAGACCGATGGCTGAAGTCATTTATTTAAGTGTAAATGAATCGTCTACCCAAAACTCACTCTAACAGTCATGAGAATACGGTGAGATGCCGATTTCACCAGACTGCAGCTTGCAAGCATTTAGTGCGGGCAGAGCCCATAGCATATGCTACTTTTGCTACTAGGATAATCCGGCCCTGGTGGCATAGCAACAGTGGGCACACTTGGCAGCTAGGATGGCCCTCCGTGCCCTCTTCCAAGCATTCTGACAGTGGTGAATCCGGGCCCTGGCAAACAGGTCCTCCACCATTGGCACCTCTGTAGGGAATAATAGGGATTGGTAGCCACTTCAAAGGGCGACATGTCTGTGGCAGAGGAGGTATGTAGATTGTGGGGCAGTTCAACCCAAAGCAGACATTTCTTCCATGTGGAAGGGTTAGAGGTGATGAAACATCACAGAAACTTCTGCACTTGTTGATTAGCTCTTTCTGACTGAGGATTGGTCTATGGATGATATTCAGAGGACAAACTCATTGAGGTACGGAAGAGAAAGCAGAAGTCTCACTGGAAGTGGGAGACAAATTGTGGGCCCTGGATCAATGGAAACCGTGGAGGTGAACTACATGTTGGAGAACCAGGTCCACCATCTCAGAGGCTGAGTGAAGTTCGGGGAAGGCAACTAAGTAGGACACCTTGGAGAACCAGTCCACCACTGTCGTGATCACTGTGGCCCCATCGGAAGGTAGTAAACACATGATGAAATCCATGGCGATGTGGGACCATGGACTTTGAGGGACTAGTAGGAGCCACAGAAGGCCGCTGGTTGGAAGAATTTGGCTACATTGAGGGCAAGCAGCAATGAACTAGTATACAACTATAATCATGGCGAGCCGTCAGAACCAGCATTTATAGAAAATCCAGAGACTGTCATGCGCCTGGAGTGCACAACCGCCGGCACGTATGTGCAGTTGTCAGGTGTGTTGGCCAGAGTAGGCTCATGCTGTAGGGCCTTGCAGATCTGGTTTCCAAGATCTCAGATGATCAGGGCAAGGATGGTATGAGGGTTGATCTATGTTTCTGTTGGGTCAAACTGTCATGACAGGGTGTCCACCTTAATGTTCTAGGAGCTGGGTCGATAGGAGATGGTGAAGTTGAATAGCTCGAAGAAGAGGGTCCAGCAAGCCTGATGTGGGTTGAGCTGGCGGGTCTGGTGAATGGATATGTGGTTCTGGTGGTCAGTCCAGATCAGGAAGAGCACAGTGCTTCCCATCCACCAATATCTCTATTGCTCAAAGGTCCATCTAATGGTGAGTAGCTCCCTATCTCCTACTCCCTAATGGTACTGTGTAAAGTTCAAGAAGGCACAAGGTTTGTCATTCTGTCTGGTTCTTCCTGGGAGAGGATGGCCCCAATGCCCACTTCAGATGCGTTCACCTCTACCACAAAATGTTAAGAAGAGTTCAGATAGCAGTGAATGGGAGAGGTGGTGAAGTGTCTCTTGAACCCCTTGAGTGTGTGGTCTGCAGCAGCGGACCAGGTTATCCTTAAGGTAGGTGATTTGGTTAGCGAGATGGAAGGAGGAGTGATTTGGCTGCAGTTCCTGATGAATTGGTAGTAGGAGTTCGAGAAGCCCAAGAAGCACTGTAGCTGTTTAAGGAAGTGTGGTTGGGGCCATTCAATGACGGTGCACACTTTCTCTGGGTCCGTAGTTATTTCTTGGAGTGAAAGGATGTAAACCAGAAGGTAAATGACTGGTGTGTGGAACTGGTATTTCTCTAACTTGCAGTATAGTTGGTTTTCAAGGAGATGCTGAAGGACTGAATGACTATGACAGGTGTAGTCTTAAGCATTCTTGGGGAAGATGAGGATGCTATTGAAGTAGACAAAAGCATACCTGTGTAGCATGTTTCAGAGGACCCCATTAATGAAGGCTTGGGAAACAGTTGGACTGTTGGAAAGTCCAAAGAGGATCAGTATTTATAGGAGCCAATGGGTGTTGTGAATGTTGTTTTTCACTCATCCCTTGGTGGTTGCAGATCAGGTTGTATGTGGTCCGTAGATCCCATGTAGTGCCATGTAGTGAAGATCTGGGCCCCATAGAGTGTTTAGGATGCACTATCCATCAAGGGGGGAAAGGGTAGTGGTTTTTAACGCTGATTTTGTTGAGTCCGTGGTAGTCGATGCATAACAAAGATCCCCATCTTTCTTTTTGACAGAGAGAGGGAATTTTGAAGACTGGGTTGATTGAACGAAGTTATTCTGTAGTACTTTGGTGACGTAGTCATTCTTGGCTTGGGTCTCAGAAGGAGAGAGAGAGAGAATAGACGACTTCAGGGAGGAGTGGTGCCCGGGAGGAGGTTGATCGCACAGTCTTGTGGTCTGTGAGGCAGTAGGGTGCTGAATTCCCTTTTACTGAAGGTGATGGCTAAGTCATGGTGTTCCTGTGGGAGTTTGGAGAGACCAAGGGGTTCCTCTGTCTCAATAGATTTACAGGGTGATGTCAATTGAAGTTGCAGGCAGGAGTGTCCTCAACTCAGCAGTGAACCAGATGGCCAGGTGAAATGAGGGTCATGAGTGGAGAACTAGGGGTAACCCAAGATGAGAGGGGTATTGGGTGAGTCGATAAGGAGGAATTGGATGGACTTGCAGTGCTCTCTGATGCTCATGTGCACAGGTCATGTGTGTCATCCCAAACACCAAGGGGCATCCATCAACGGCCATGATGCAGAAGGGGTGAGAGACAAGCTCAATAGGGAGCCCAAGCTGAACACACAGAATTCAGTCTAGAAGGCTACCTGTTGTGCGTCCTGTGTATGTATAGCCATAGGGTATGGAGGAGGACAAATACATTGAGTTGGGCTTTGGTGCTGGAACAAGGAGCTAGGGAGAGCTTACCAGATAGAGGGCCCCTTGTCTTTACCCAGCTGCAGTCTGCAGTAAGCACATAAGTTATTTCTTAACCGATGCTAACACTCTTGGAGGGTTAAGGGCCTGTCCCTAAATTTCATGGGTTCTTGATGCATTTAGGATAAGGGTCCTGCAGCCTGAAATGGTTCTTGGAAGGGAACTGGGGTTCTGGCTGATGATCTGGAGGGTGTTCCATGAGATCCTTGTCAATTAGGAGGGCCAGGATGTTGCTTTCGAGGTCAGTGGGCATCTCCCAGGTAGACAGCTCATCTTTCAAGTGTTCTGAGAGGCCATGATGGTAATGGGCCAGCAGCATTTCCACATTCTAGTTGCACTCTGCCATGAGGATCCTGAATTCCACAATGTAATCCAGCACTGAGCTTGAGCCCTGACAAAGGCAAAGTATCTGATCTGCTCCCCTTCTTCCACTTCCCTAATGGTTAAAAACCCGGTGCACCTCAATGCAGAATTCTTCATTTATTTGAAATGGTGGTTTTATTATCCCACTTGGGTGGCGGAAGTCAGACCTCACCCACTCGAGAGTGAAGGCAATCTTGGCTTGGTCTGTAGGGACAGGACGTTGCACCATTGGGTTGGGGACCTGTCGAAGCAGGGAGGAAGTTGACTGTCACAGGGTTGCTCTACCGAGACAGATGGTCAATGGCTTCTTGCTGCTTCTGGAACTTGTGCTCAATGGACAACTTCCTTTGGGTGAGCATACTCTTCTGGGTCAATCAATAGTCAGAATTAGAATTTATTTTATTTCTTACATCCATCTCACAGCATGAGAGAACAAAAATTTTGATATTGCGTCTCTGTCGCAATGTACAAGGGTAAGGAAGGGAAATGTGGGAGGATATTGCCTAACACTAAGATTGTATACATAATTGTTTGGTATACATGTGTATAGTCAACTACAACATACAGTCAGATGTGTAATCAGATCAATGTGTATTGATCAGTCTGATAGCCTGCTGAAAGAAGCTGTCCCAGAGTATGTTGGTCCTGGCCTTAATGTTGCGGTATTGTTTGACGGACAGAAGCAGCTGAAACAGTTTGTGGTTGGAGTGGCTGGAGTCCCTGGTGATCCTCTGGGCCCTTTTTATGCACCTGCTGCTGTAAATGTCCTGAATAGAGGAAAGTTCATATCTACAGATTTGCTGGGCTGTCCACACCACTCCCTGCAGTGCCCTGTTATTGAGGGTAGTACAGTTCCCGTAGAGGCAGTGACATAGCCAGTCAAGATGCTCTCAATGGTGCCCCTGTAGAAAATCCTGAGGATCTGGGGACTCATGTCAAACTTCAGTTCACCCATTCTGTCAGAAAATTTAGAGGTTTGACCAAAAGCAGAGCAGTGGAGACAATTCAATGGTGAATAATAACTTTAATAATAGATTGCAAAAATAACAAGCCACAAGGGGCCACAAAACAAGAGAGAACAGATACTAACACCATAGGCCACAAGATCACTGAAGGCTAAGAGCAACTAGTTGAGGCTGGCTGCTTCAATGGGTAAACAAGGACAGTGGATGTGAGCTGGTTTTTCATTAGGGGGATGTGGGAGTTTGTGATGGTTCCTCCATGTTTTTAAGATCAAAGTGAGCATAGGTGAGCTCATCTGGAAGTGAAACATTGTTGTGTCCTATATCACTTGATTTAACTTTATAACAGATAATAGTTTCTAAGTTCTGTCACAATTGTTGAGTATCCTTCGTTGATTCAAATTTGGTCCAGAATTGCCACTTTGCCTGTGAGATGGCTTTCCAGAGATTGTACCTGGACCTCTTGTAACTTTCTTGGTCACCAAACTTGAATGCCTTTCATCTGGCTCTGCAGTTTGTGGATCTCATGGTTCATCCAGGGCTTCTGATTGTGGAAGACTGAATGATTTTGTCGAGTCTCACTCATCTACAGCTGTTTTAACAAAGTCTGTTACAACCATGGTGTATTCATTCAGATCCCCAGATGAGTCCTTGAACACAGCCCAGTCCACTGTCTCAAAGCAATCCCATAGACGGTCCCCTGCCTCCTGTGATCACCAACATTATCTTTCCTTTCTCTCCAGTGGAACAGCCTAGGACCAGAGAGCACAGCTTAGAATAGAGGGATGTCCATTTAGAACAGAGATAAGTAGGAAGTTCTTTAGCCAGAGGGTGGTGAATCTGTAGAATTCATTGCTACAGATGGCTGTGAGAGCCAAGTGATTGAGTATATTTAAAGCGGAGGTTGATAGGTTCTTGATTAGGTGGAGGGTGTCAAAGATTACAGAGAGAGGGCAGGAAAATGGTGTTGAGAGGGATAATAAATCAGCCACGATGGAATGGTGGAGCAACTCAATAGGCCAAATGGCCTAATTCTACTCTTATGTCTTACAGTGTTATGCTCTGAATTGCAGGGTTGTGAACAGAACCCAGTCTATCACAAAAAGCAGCCGAATCCTCTATTGATTCTATCTATATTTCATGCAACACTGTGAAAGGATTCTACATACTCAAAGACCCTTCCCATGCTGGTCATCCTTTTTTCTCCCACCTTTCATCAGGTAGAGTAGACAAAAGTTTTGAAACACCTACCACCAGGCTCAAGAACATCTTCTATCCTTCTGTTTCATCTTTACAATAAAGATGAACTCCTAATTTTTCAGTCTATCTCGACATAGCCTTTGCACTTCAGAATCAAAATTAAGTGGAATATGTTGTGAAATTTGTTGTTCTGTGGCATATAAAATTGTATCAAATAAGTCGTGCAAAAGAGAGGGAAAAATATTGAGTTAGTGCTCATGGATTCATTGTCCAGAAAGCTGAAGGCAAAGGGGAAGAAACTGTCCTGAAACATAGAGTGTGTGGCTTAAGGCTCATGTAGTTCCTCCTTAATGGTAGCAATGACAAGAGGACATGTCCTGGGTGATGGTGTTTAATGATGAAAGCCATCTTTTTGAGGCATTGCTTTTTGAAAGTTTCCTTACTGCTGAGGAGGCTAGTGCCCACGGTGGAGCTGGCTGAGTTTACAACCTTCTGTACCTTTGTCGGAGCCTGTGCAGTGGCCTCTCCAAATCAGATAGTGGTGCAGCCAGTTAGAATGCTCTCCACAGTATATCTGTAGAAATTTGCAAGTGTTTTTTGGTCGCATACCAATTCTCCTGAAACTCTAATGAAATATACCTGTTGTGCCTTCTTTGTATAGTATTTGCATCAATATGTTGGGTCCAAGATATATCTTCAGAGATGACATCCAGGAAATTGAAACTGCTCACCTTTTCCACTGCTGATCCCTCAATAAGGACTGGTGTGTGTTCTCTCAACTTCCTCTTTCAGAAGTCCACAATCAATTCCTTCATCTTACTTACATTCAGTGCAAGGTTGTTGCTGCAATGCCACTCAGCCATCTGATTTATCTCGCTCCTGTGTGCCTACTTGTCACCATCTGAAAATCTGCCCACAGTAGTCGTGTTACTGGCAAATTTATAGGTGGTGTTTGAGCTGTGCCTAGCCACATAAACATGAGTTTAGAGAGAGCAGAGCAGTGGGCTTAGCGTGCATCCTTGAGGTGCGACACTGTTGATTGACAGCGAGGAGGAAATGTCATTTCCGATAGACTGTGGTCTCAACAGTGAGAAAGTCAAGGATCGATTTGCAGAGGGAGGTTCAGAGGCCTGGGTGGTGTAGCCTGTTGATTAGAACTGAGGGAATGAGTGTGTATAGTCAGCTACAACAGGAGTTGATTCTAGTCATGACAAAACCCACAAAGTACTTAATGAGAGTAGATGGGAGTGCCTCTGGACAATAGTCATTGAGGCAGCTCACCCAGTTCTTCTTGTGCTTTGGAATGGTTGTCACCCTTTTGAAGCAGTGAGAACCTCCAACTGCAGCAGAGGGAGATTGAAGATGTCCTTCAACACACCCTCCAGTTAGCTGCACAAGTTTTCAGAGCCCTATCAGGCACATCATCAGAGCCCAATGCTTTGTGGGAGTTCACCCTCTTGAAAAATGTTCTGATGTTGACCCCGAGACAGAGATCACAGGGTCACCAGCTGCTGCACGGATTCTCACTTTCAAAGCATACATAAAAGGTATTGGGTTAATCTGGGAGTGAAGCATCTGAGCCATGCATGATGTTATACAGTTGTCCTGTCCAAGACCGGAAGAAGCTGCAGAAGATCATGAACACAGCTCAGCACATCACACAAACCAATCTTCCATCCTTGGACTCACTTTACACCGCACGCTGTCGGAGCAGTGCTGCCAGGATAATCAAGGACACGACCCACCCAGCCAACACACTTTTCATCCCTCTTCCCTCCAGGAGAAGGCTCAGGAGCTTGAAGACTCGTACAGCCAGATTTGGGAACAGTTTCTTTCCAACTATAGTAAGACTGCTGAACGGATCCTGACCTGGATCTGGGCCATACCCTCCAAATATCCGGACCTGACTCTCGGTTTTTTTGCACTACTTCACTTTCCCTTTTCTATTTATGATTTATAATTTAAATTTTTAATATTTACTATCAATTTGTACTCCAGGGAGCACAAAGAGCAGAATCAAATATCGCTGAGAAGATTGTACACTGTAGTATCAATTGTTTGGCGACAATAAAGTATAAAGTAAAGTATGTTAGGTTTCACTACGTGTGACGTAATGGCCTGCAACCCCCAATCTTATTTGTCTACCTGCACTGCACTTTATCTGTAACAGTAACATTGTATTCTGCTTTGTTATTTTTTGTATCACCACAATGTACATATGTTTGGGATGATCAGTCTGGATTACATGCACAACAAAGCTTTTCACTGTATTTTGGTACACAAAAGTAATAAACCAATCACCAATGTATGGAGAATATTATAATATCCAGAGTTTCTGTCTTTCCCTATATAAAAATGACATTAAATGGATGTAATTTTGATTATAATGTATGATGTTAAAATTAAATAACTTTACCTCTGACCTACTCAGAAGTTTGATATAATTTAGCAATTAAACATTAATCACATCACCAGCCATGGTAACTCATGATACTACAGTTAATTACATCTATTCTAAAGCTTTTGCCACATCAGTTCATGGAGGGTTAATACATTCCACATTTAACATTTGTGACTTAATTTTCAAGCACATCTGTAATTGTCTTTTCGATGTCAACCAATCTGTACTTTATTAATGAAAAACTTAATTTTAATCAGACAGCATCCTTTTGTGTTAAATAAAACAACCTGCAATTTGAGCAATGAGGGAAAAGGAAATCCATTATGCATTTAACACATTTGGTTCAGTTTCTTACAAATATAATTAGAGTGTGACACAGTAATTACATAGAGTTGGTCACCGATTCATCCAACTGAATGCTTTTTAGATTAGAGCTAGAACTACAGAGTAAATGCTGACATAAATAAAAAGAGATTATTTGGTTTTCTATATATATATAAAAAAACACAATTCACGCCTTCTTCATAATTGCATCAGTATCTTGAGGCCCAGGATATATCTTAAGAGAGGTTTACACCCAGGAACTTCATGCAGTAATCCACCACACTACCAATTGTCATATTATCTGCATACACACACATTTTTAAAAAAATATATATGTATATACACACATATATACATACATACACACGTACATACATACATATATATACACACACACACATACAAACACACACAGTATAGATCCCAGTGGATCACCACTCATCAAACATCCAGCCAGAATAAGTCTTCTATTGGCAAGCCAATTTTGAATCCATATATCCAATTCACCATAGATCCTATGCAGCTTAATCTTCCGGAAGAACCTCCTCTCATGAGGGACCTTGTGAAATGCCTTACAAAAATCTGTGTAGACAACATTCACAGCCCTGCATTCATTAATTAGCTTCATCATCTCTGTAAAAAAATTCAATCAAGTTTGTAAGACACAACATGCCCCACACAAAGCCATGCTGACCATCTCCAATTAGGCCATGATCTTCTATTTGCTCATAAATCCTATCCCAAAGAATCTTCTCCAGTAATTTCCCTAACACTGATGTAATTTCCAGGATTATTTCCATTTCCCTTCTTGAATAATAGAATACTATTAGGTACTCACTCATCCTCTGAGACCTTGCCAGTGACTAGATTAGACACAAAGATGTCAGTCAAGGTCCCGGCAATATTGTTTCTTGCCTCTCTCAATAACCTAGGGAATATCCCATCAGGTCCTGGGAACTTATCCTCCTTCATGTTCTTTAAGACACCCAATACTACCTCATTTTTTAAATCTCAAATGCTCTGGTATGCATTGGTGTATGCAACCATATCAATGACCAATATGTTTTTATTCATCAGGCAATAATAATTTAAAATATAATGGTTATAATTTATTTATAGGCACAAGCTTAATGTTACACAAAAGTTACAAATGCAAAGGGCAAGGAATGTACACAACAACACAAGTGTAACTGAAGTAACTGATATTTGATTAACTGATATTATCTTCAATTTTTTTTGCTTTTTCTTATTTCATGTACAACTGGATTATATTACCAGACATAATTTGATATTAAAGAACACAAGTATACAAACACGTTTTAATTTCTTCATGTTTTATTAAATATTACTAGTTACAGGGCAGAACCATGAAGAAAAAATAAAAGCAACAGAAGTGTTTTAAGATGTACTGGATTTTAACTACTTGTATCTTTCTTGGAAGCTAGGTATAAAAATCATATAAACATTTATTGGATAGATGTAGTTTGTCAGTAACATTAAGAGAAAGGCACTTTTCACCTTAAGTATGGCACTCAGTCAGAATGAACAAAGATTTCATCAGCAACACACACAGAATGCTGGAAGAATCCAGCAGGTCAGGCAGCATCTATGGAAAAGAATAAACAGTTGGTGTTTCAGGTCGAGAATCTTCTTCAGGAAGGGGGAAGAGGCCAGAATAAAAAGGTGTGGGGAGGCAGGAAAAGGATAGCTAGAGAGTGCTAGGTGAAGCCATACGAGTGGGAAAGGTAAAGGGCTAGAGAAGAAGGTGGGGGAAGGGTATTTTTGTTTTAAATTGGAAAGAGAAATCAATATTCATACCATCAGGTTGGAGGCTATCCAGATGGAATATAGGGCATTGCTCCCGCTACTTGAGGGTGGCCTCAACTTGGCACAAAAGGAGGCCATGGACCACCATGTCAGAATGGAATGGGAATCAGAATTAAAACATATGGCCAGTGGGAAGTTCCAATTTTGGTGGATGGAGCAGAGGTGTTCAACAAAACAGTCCCCCAATTTACAAGTTGTAATTCCTCTAAGTTATTAATTTGTAATGTGTGAGAGGTTCATAGTTTCCTCAGCTTCAGATGTTGATCTCCCTCTTAAATGAGAAATCATATGGAGAATTATTTAGCCCTGCGTAAAATTTTGAACAAGTTGACTGACTCCCCCAAAAAATAGTCTAGATAAGAAATGGTATCAACAGCAAAATATTGGCAAGCCTATTGCAGTTTTCATATTTTTTATTCATTTCATTTAAAATCTACTCTATAATTCAGACAGTACACCCATAATTTCCTGACCAGAGGCTGATGTGGACATGATATCTGGTTTGTCAGTGCTGTGCAAATAGACTTGTGGATAACATACAAGCACACTTTCATCCCACTGATTAAAATAGTAAAACTATTGTCGTATTATTGAAGACAGTTGCTTTGTGATGACAAAACTATCAATTAAGTCAAACGTAAAAGCTTTCAGAATCTAATCAAACATCTTTATTGAAAAACTGGTGTTACTGGAATGCCCAAAAGAAAACTGGGAAACTGTCAATACCTCAATACAAATCTAGTAAACAATGTTCAGTTATTGCCTTATGCTCTTGAGATTTTGCTTTATGCCATACTATAATTCACAAGGTTTAGGGTATTTGTGTTTTTATTGAGGTTTGCATTTCATCTATTTCTAGGGGATTGTATTTTCTTCTGTAGTAAATGCGTGATAGCATAGTTATAATAAACATCTCCATTATGAGAAGCTGCTGGTTCATATCTGAAAAAGACAGAAGTATATTTTGTTAGTTGAGACACTTGTATTTTAAGAAGATTTCCAAATTAAAGGATACAGAGGCAACTAGTAACAAGACAAAAATATTTACTTATAACTTCATGAGTCTCTATCACAAACATGCTCACTACAAATGCTAGTTGGAGGATTTTTCACCATTTTATATTCCTATCTTGGGCTAAAGCTGTAACTGACTTGTGCTATTAACAGAAGCTTAGCAAGTGCCATCCATTTCTGAGGAATAGGTTTTTCTTCTAACAGAACTGAACTTTTTCAAAAATAAATATAGGAATATGCAGTGACAAAGAAAAAAATCACTGCATTTCATCTGGCTGGTAGCAAGTAAGCTTGCATGCTTTTTTCTCAATCTTAAATTGATTTTAGAGTAGGTCAAAAGAGCAGCACAACATTGTGGGCTAAACACCTATACTGCTCTATGTTCAGGTAGTAAAGAAATACTGTTCTTCAGTGTTTTCACCATCAATTATGTTCTTTTACTCAAAAGGAACATGATATATATTCATTTAGCACACCACATGGCAAATCCTGGGAGTTGTAAAGCGAACTCTTCTGATTTTGCAGCATATTATTCAGATATTTATATTGATATTCAAATGGTATCATGGTTTAGAAATTTATAGCTATTATACAATAAATCTACAACAGTGGATAAACAACGTACATGCCGCTCTGGCTGTTGGTGAAAATGGAGGTGCACAGGCCAAACCTCCTGACAATGCTGTTATGTTGATAATGGCAGATTGGAGCTGAGTAAGAATGAATGAAATCTGTGGAGAGAGAGGAAGAAAAACACAGAAAATGAAAATTAGCAAGTATAACCAAAATAAGAATTGTACTCAGAAAGAGATAATAACAGTTCATAATTCTTTTACATTGGTCAACCCCAGAAGTCAAAAAGTCAGTCACATTACTTGAATATAAAATGATATTTTCTCTCATACTCACACTGTAAATAGATCTTCAGCCCTGGGCAGGGTGCTGGGATGCATTGGCCTCTGAGATTTTTAGAGCACCTGAATTGGTTAATTGTTGTTATTAATAAGAGTTATTAATCATTTGGAGTTCCTTGTGTTTTTCCTGAACAACTGCTCTTTGTCATTCAGACTCTGTTTAAGCTCGCTAAATTTATTTTGATAGACATTCTGTGTTACTTGTGTTGTATAAGTGGAAGCCTGATTACTGATTAGTTTTGAGAATGTTACTTCTCACAGTGTTGCTTGGCCGAGCCGTTGTTCTTTTGGAATTATGAATAAACTTTCGTCACAGGAGTTTGTCTTTCCTCCACACTTGTGTTTGAATTTTGCTAGTGCACATCATGACAGAAGGATCCCACCAGGTAATGGATCCAGCAGAGGTTGAACAGCTGCATTTTGGCATCAGTCAGCTTTAGGTGAGAATGCCATCTGTTCCCACCTCCATGATTTAGTTTTTCACGTTTATATTTAATCACTTGATGAAATTCATGGTACATAATTGTACCATGATGCTGAGGATGTTCTACGAGTCTGTGGTGGCCAGTGCGATCATGTTTGCTGGTGTGTGCTGGGCAGCAGGCTGAGGGTAGCAGACACCAGCAGAATCAACAAACTCATTCGTAAGGCCAGTGATGTTGTGGGGATGAAACTGGACTCTCTGACAGTGGTGTCTGAAAAGAGGATGCTGTCTAAGTTGCATGCCTTCTTGGACAACGTCTCCCATCCACTACATAATGTATTGGTTGGGCACAGGAGTACATTCAACTAGAGACTCATTCCACCGAGATGCAACACAGAATGTCATTGGAAGTCATTCCTGCCTGGGACCATCAAACTTTACAACTCCTCCCTTGGAAGATCAGACACCCTGAGCCAATACGCTGGTCCTGGACTTATTTCCTGGCATAATTTACATATTACTATTTAATTATTTATGGTGCAACTATAACGAAAACCAATTTCCCCGGGGATCAATAAAGTATAACTATGACTATGACTATGACTATACTGTGAAAAGTGAACTTTCATATAACAAATGAAGCTAGTTCAGCGATAAGAAGAGCCTGTCTATCCTGCCTGAATCGGTAGAATTGAAAGTATAGCCTTCTGTATTCTAATTACCTCTATGAGCAAGATCCTTCCCTAGGTTTTGAGGTTAAACGGCTCCTGTTTTCCAGACCTCAAGGGTTTTTCTGGGTCTAACTGTTCAAGGTTCTCAAGGTCTCCCTTGGACCTCCAGGTCACCATGGTCTTTTCAAGGTTTCTAATGTCTCAAGGTCTCCCAAGTCTCTCTGTCTCTCAAGGTTTCCAAGTCTCTCTGTCTCTCAAGGTTTCCAAGTCTCTCTGCCTCTCAAGATTTCCCAGGCATCTCTCTCTCTCTCTCAAGGCCCCTCTCCAGTTTCTCAGGTCTCCCTCTCAAATTCCCCAGGTCTCAAGTCTTCTCTGGATCTCAAGGCTTCAGGTTTCCTTGGGCCGTCAGGTGCCGGCCATAGGGAGGAGGGTTCTGTAATGGGCCCTTTGCGCCTCTGCATTGGGCTCTGAGGTTTTTAAGAGCACCTGAATTGGTTAATTGTTGTTTAATGAGAGTCATTAATTGTTTAGATTTCATGTTTTTCTTGAGCGACTTTCTCTTTGTAATATGGTCTCCTGGTGCTTTCTGTCAGCTTGTTAAGTTTATTTTGATAGGCCTGGGGATTCTATGTTACTTGTATTATTTAAGCAGATGTCCAATTAGTGCCAGATTTGAGAATGTCATTTTCTTTTTTTATTTTATTTTTATTTGGATAAGGTATTCACAAGTAATACACAAACTTTTTTTTACATATATAACCTTTTCCATTTTTTATATGAGTAAGTCTATATTAATTTGTACATTCACAAGTGCACATTGAGATAATATAGAAAATAATTAGGCACTCAAATAGATGTTTATGTGCAATTGCAATTCTACTCTATTAAACTAAATAATGATAATAGTTGTTATAAAAAAATATTGATAATAGTGGTTGAATACTAATTTCCATGTATCTCTTCTGGTCCATTTCTTTCTGGTCCAAAATTTCCCCAGATCTTTACTTGTGTTAATTCCACACTTTCCAAAAGAAAGAACAGTAAACCTTCAAGTCAAGGGTGCTTACATTAACACTATTACTCTGTTAGTGAGACAAACAGTATAAACTGTTAGGAGAGTCATCTGAAGTCTGCTCGCTCTGGGGTTATAAATTCAATCGATTTATTCCAAATTTGATTTAAAAAATTTCTGTTGAATTCTCAGAGAGTAGGTCATCTTTTCCATTTTAAATATTTCCAGAATGATTTCATGCCAATCTTCTAATGTAGGTGATGTTGGATTTAACCACTTTCTGGTGATTGATTTCTTACTTGCCGCTAAAAGGGCCTGCAGCAGCTTTATATCTTGCTTCTGTTCCAAAAACAATACATGCCCCAAGTAAAGCGTCTCAAAGTTCAGAGGTATCTGAGTCTTAAATACCTTAACTAATGTTCTGTGAATACCTTCCTAATATAAACTTAATTTAGGGCAATCCCAAAAAATATGGAAATGATTTGGCTCCTTGGAGCCACACCTTCTCCAACACGCCATGTTTGTGTCTTTATATTTTTCCTGGTATGGGGTCTTGAAGTATCTTATAATATTTTTCCAACAATGCTCTCTCCAAATCAAAGAGTTAGTCAAAGACCATTGGAGCTGCATATTTTCCCCCAAGCCTCCTCTGAAAGTACCAACCCCGCTTCTCTTTAATATACAATGTGTTTTCATTTTTGGCATGAGAGAGGGCATTATATAATCGAGAAATTGATTTACTTAGTATTGAACTGTAAGCTGAATCCAGAATCTTGAAATATTCTAATTCTACTGTTGATAAGTCTGTATATCTACAACTTTGGTTAACATGTTGTCGTACTTGAAGATACCTAAAAATGTCATTGTGTTTGGGCCATGTTTGTCCTTCAGGGATTGAAAACTTTGTAACAAACTTTTATGTGTGAATGAGGGGTAGGTTGTAAGACCTTTCTTTATCCACAGTTCAAATCTTTTATCTTCTCTGCTGGGAAGAAATTTGGATCATAAGCACACTATCTGAAAAGTTTTGACATGTTATTGATTCCACATGAATTAGCCACCTTCTGCCATACTTTTAATGTGAGATTTATCCCGCTGTTTTTAGTCTTTTCCAATTGGGCCATCAATCCTTTATCAGCTATTGAGGCCTGTAGAGGAAAACTGTCAATCAATCCAAATTCTATTTCCTTCCATCTAGCCTTATATTCCCTGTTGCACCAATATAACAGAGGGGTTATCTGTGAAGCATAAAAATAATTTCTCAAACAAGTAAGTGCCATACCTCCTCCTTCCTTTCCTAACTGTAAAGTGTTAAATCAGATTCTAGATTTCTTTCCTTGCCAGATAAAGCGGGAAATCCATTTGTCCCATTCCATGAAATGATTATCATCCACCTCCACAGGTAAAGTCCGGAAAAGGTAAAGTAACCGAGGGAGAATATTCATTTTTACGGTATTTATCCTTGAATTTAAACTTAACAAGGGGATAAGATTCCACCTATGTATATCTGCTTTTATATCTGAAATTAATGGCCCATAATTTACCTGTGACAATGTTGAAAGATCTTTTGGCAGGGTTATTCCTAAATATTTTAATGATTTAGCTTCTCACTTAAGATCACATATATCCTGCAGTTTTTTGGATACTGTATAATTTAAGGACAAAACCTGCATTTTCTTTACATTAATTTTATAACCTGATATTTTTCTGAACTCATCCAACAGTGTAAACAATCCTATAAATGATTTTTCTGGTTCAAATAGACTAAAATGTCATCTGTGAATATCACCACCTTCTGTTCAATCCCTGCCACCTTGATACCTTTTACAATTTCGCTCTGTCTTAATAGTTGGGCAAGAGGTTCAATATATAGTGCAAAAAGGAGAGGAGAAATTGGGCATCCCTGTCTAGTTCCTCTCTCTAAAATAAAAGTGCCAGAGAGGTCCCCATTTATCTTAACTTGAGCTGTAGGGCTGTCATATAAAGTCTGGATTACTTTAATAAACTTTTCTTGAAAGCCGTATCTACCTAACACTCTGTATAAGAATACCCAACTAACTGAATCAAAAGCTTTCTCAGCATCTAATCCCACTACCATTGTCTCTGTCCTGTTCTAGTATGTGTAAAGTTCTCCTTATGTTGTCCTGAGTTTGTCTTTGCTGAATGAATCCGGTCTGGTCTAAGTGGATGAGGCCAGGTAGAAGCTTTTCCAGTCTACGAGCTAATATAAATGTAAATAATTTGTAGTCCAAATTAAGAACACTGATTGGCCACTAATTACCACATTCTAGTTTATCTTTACCCTCTTTAGGAATAACTGAGATAATCGCCTCTCTCCAGGAAGGTGGAATTTCTCCTCTCTGTAAGATCCAATTAAAGGTGTTAAGTAATAATGGAACTAACTGTGACTTCACCGATTTTTACCACTCTGAGGTAAACCCCTCAGAGCCCGGAGACTTTCCAGCCTTTAATCTAGAGATGGCCGCGTTCAGTTCTTTGGCAGTTACTGGTTCTAATAGGCATTCATTTTGGAAATCTCTGAGTTGGGTAGATCTAAAGAATTCAGGGAAGTGTCTATATGGGGCTCATTGGAGGCCCAGGATTGAGAGTACAGCTCCCGATAATGTGTTTCAAAACTCTCTTGAATTTTCCCTATTGTATTCTCCACAAGCTTTGTTTTTGGATTCTTTATTTTATGAATTGTATTGTCTGCTTGTTGTTTACGTAACTTATATGCTAATAATCCAGCTGATTTTCCTCCTACCTCATAATTCTTTTGTAAGAAAGTTTCTTTGAGTTTCTTATGTGTATATATCATCAATTTCACTTTGCACTTTCTTAATTTCCTGTTTTAAATTAGAACTAATTTTGTTGCTATCTACAACTTGAAGTAGTTTTAATTTTCCTTGAAGGTCTGCTAATTTTTGTGCATTGAATTTTTTCATGTGAGTAGTAATGGAAATAATTTTCCCTCTCAGTACAGCTTTCAATGTATCCCATCACTGGTGATGTTTCTCCCATGGCATTATGGTCTAAGTATTCTTTGATTTCTCCCCTTAATTTCTCCATTACTTTCGGGTTATTGAGTATACACCCCGCCATCCAAAGGTACAGCATTTCTATGAAATGGTTCGTAAGCCGAAATGTCGTAAAGCAAAGAAGCAATTACCATTTATTTATATGGGATAATTTTGTGAGCGTTGGCAGACCCAAAAATAACCTACCAAATCATGCCAAATAACACATAAAACCTAAAATAACAGTAACATATAGTAAAAGCAGGAATGATATGATAAATACACAGCCTATATGAAGTAGAAATATTTTTCCACAATCATTACTGCACTGTTCTCCATAGCGAAAATCTCACGCAAGTGCAGTCGGCAGAAAATCTCATGCAAGCGCTGTTGGCAAAGCAGGCGCCCTCCAGTAACCTTTAAGCTATGAAGCTGCCAAATCATACCAAATAACACGTAAAAATACACAGCCTATATAAAGTAGAAATAATGTATGTACGGTGTAGTATCACTTAGGGGAATCTGGAAGACAGCGCCGAGCACACTGATGATGGTGTGTTAGGCTGAGTCGGAGTTTGGGTGGTGCAGTGGCACCTACCCTCCAGGCCGCCGAGCGATACATTGCCGCGAAGCATGCAGGGGTGCAGTGGTAGCCGGGAGGCACACAGCACATCTTTAAGAAAAAAGCCGAAACAAACATGCTAATTAATCAGGTGCCGCCCGGCACGTAATTGTCAGCCCAGATCAGTGCCGATTTCCGATTGCGTCATCTCTGATCTGGGCCGACAATTACGTGTCGGCGGCACCTAATTAATTAGCATGTTTATTTCGGCTTTTTTCTTAAAGATGTGCTGTGTGCCTCCCGGCTACCTTTGCGTTCTCTGCGAATCGGTATCTGTCCGTGGCCTGGGGGCTGGGGTGGTGGGACACTAGGGTGTCATCTCGTCATCGTCTGTTTCCATTAGAGCAGGCAGGTCATTTTTCTATCACACAGTTCTTTGTAGGGGCTAAAACCATCCTGCAAATATCCCCTAACCGACGTACCCTTTCAAAATTAAAGTCGTACTTTATCATTACTCATTCGGTTTCAATTGTTATCCTTTTTTCTTCCAAATGCATCAGCTCTTCATCTGTCAGTTCTTGGTCATGGGATGCCAAAACCTCTTCAACATCATGTTTGTCAGCTTCCACAAGCCAAACTCACTTTGTCCTTACTTCATTCACCACGATCAAAACGCTTAATTATGTCTAGTTTTACGCTAAGTGTAACACCCTTACGAGCTCTTTCAGGCTTTTCCAACACCTCAGAACTCATCTTGCAAACGGCTGCTCACAAGCACGTGTTTAAGCAATGCCGTTCTGAATCTGGGGAGAGCGGTTGCTCAGGGCGTGCGCTGCCTTTTATCGCGCACTGATTTTTTATCGCGCGCTGCTTTTTTTTCGTAACAGTGAAAACACCTTCTGAAAGCGAAAACAGGGTACTAATGTAGATCTTTCATAACAGTGAGGTTTTGTAAAGCGAACGTTTGAAAAGTGGGGGACACCTGTATACAATACTAAATATTTGTCTAATTTCGACTTTGGGGCAGTTTACGTTCTTTTTTGTCAAGAGACCTTTTCCTACGCTGCCATTCTCTTGTTGACCCGGAAGTCCTCCAAGAATGTCATTCTCATGGTGTCACTCGATGATCTTCTGGAATTAGGAATAAATTCTCAGAGTCTGTCTTCTCCTCCGCACTTGGGTTCCGATATTGTTAATGCACATTGTAATTCTCTCACACTGCCTCTTTCTCTCCCCCCACGCTTTAGAACCTGCAGATCATGGCCATCAGATTTTCAATTATCTAGTTTGCTCATATCCACATGATAAACCAATGAGTAGAACCCCCCCCACCCCATTATTATTGAGGGGAAGTTTTGATTGTTCTCCAACTTAGACAAGCTCAAATAATCAGTGCTGTAATGTGTCACCAAGGAAATGCAGTCCTTTTTCAAGAAATGATAGCAGTTCTAATGAAAGGTCATTGACTTAAATTATTTACTCTGTTTCTGTCTCCACAGAATGCTGCCAATCTAGCTGAGTATTTCCACCATTTTTTGTTTCTTTTAGTTCAAGTGTACAGCATCAATTTTTATTATTAATTACAAGCTTCCAGGATTTTTGCAGACAATTAACAATCCTTCATTGTAATTTGCCTATCATATTCTAACTAGTAGTATAACTTTTCCTAATGTGTAAGAAGATGTAGTACTGCCCATATAACCATTGGGAACTTATCCAAGCTGTTACATATTCCATTGTCAACCACGCTGTACCTTTCAAAATCTAGACCACCAGCCAATTCCATTAATAATATCAAGTGTAGAATACTCCAAGAATGGTCACGGAAGTTTATTTTTGTCTTTGGGCAAAGCTTAAGATATTGAGAGATATTGTTGTCAGATGTTGATAGAAAACACCTTAATAATTTCTACTCTGGATGCCAAAACATTTAGGCAAGTTTTGATCTTCTCTAATGGAGGGAGTGCTCAAGCAAAGTACAAACAGAAAAAAACACTTGAAAAGTGTCCACCATCTAAGCTTAAACCATCACTTATCCATTTGAAGACATGATTTTGTTTTTGCCCAGACCACTCCAGAATGCAACATCGGGAATGATTTGCTGAAATACTATAGGATAACCTTGACATAGGGAACAAAATAACATCAGAAAACAATATAACTCAAGACTACAGTACATTTATAAACCACTTAGTTTATCAAGTCTCTACAGAAGCCTCGATATCCATGCGGAGACAAGCAGTACATGTGCTGTTTAACACGTGCAAGCAATGGGATAATATTGCAACTGTGAAATAAACATAGAAAAGCTGGCCCCAAACTTGATCAGTGGATAAGTGCCAAATCTGTTTAATCTACTTTAGATTAGATTAGATTATGAGAGCATTCACTCCTCTTTTATTATCATTTAGAAATGCATACATGCATTAAGAAATGATACAATGTTTCTCTGGAGTGATTATCACAGAAAACAGGACAAACCAAAGACTAACACTGACAGAACCACATAATTATAACATATAGTTACAGCAGTGCAAAGCAATACCATAATTTGATGAAGAACAAACCATGGGCACAGTAAATAAAGTCTCAAAAGTCCTGGAGTCGATTGACTCCCAAGTCCCCGGTAGCAGGCGGCAAAAGTGAGAAACTCCCTGCCATAAACCTCCAGGCTCCGTCAACTTGCCGATGCCTTGGAAGCAGCCGACCCTGAGTCCATCCGTCCGAAAACTTCGAGCTACCGACCAACCTCTCCAATACAGCCTCCCAAGCGCCATCCTCTGCCAAGCGCCTTCGACCTCGCCCCGGCCGCTGAAACACACAAAGCCGAGGATTTCGGGGCCTTCTGCTCCAGAGATTCCAGTTACCACAAAGTAGCAGCGGCAGCGAAGCGAGCATTTCATAAGTTTTCCAGATGTTCCTCCGTACTCTCACGTCCATCTCCATCAAATCAGAATTGTGCATTAAATGAAATAGCGGCATATTTGGATAGCAGTGACAGGATCGGTCCGAGTCAGCGTGCATTTATGAAGGGGAAATCATGCTTGACTAATCTTCTGGAATTTTTTGAGGATGTAACTATGAAAATGGACATGGGAAAGCCAGTGGATGTAGTGTACCTGGACTTTCAGAAAGCCTTGGTAAGGTCCCATATAGGAGGTTAGTATGCAAAATTAGAGCAAATGGTATTGGGGGTAGGGTACTGACATGGATAGAAAATTGGTTGGCAGACAGGAACAAAGAATAGGGATTAATGGGTCCTTTTCAGAATGGCAGGCAGTGACTAGTGGGGTACCACAAGGCTCGGGCTGGGACCGCAGCTGTTTACAATATACATTAGTGATTTAGATGAAGGGATTAAAAGTAACATTAGCAAATTTGCAGATGACACAAAGCTAGGTGGCAGTGTGAAATGTGTGGAGGATGTTATGAGAATGCAGGATGACTTGGACAGGTTGGGTGAGTGGGCAGATGCAGTTTAATGTGGATAAATATGAGGCTATCCACTTCGATGGCAAGAACAGGAAGGCAGATTACTATCTGAATGGTGTCAAGTTAGGAAAAGGGGAAGCACAACGAGATCTAGGTGTCCTTGTTCATCAGTCACTGAAAGTAAGCGTGCAGGTACGGCAGGCAGTGAAGAAAGCTAATGGCATGCCGGCCTTCATTACAAGGGGAATTGAGTACAGCAGCAAAGAGGTCCTTCTGCAGTTGTACAGGGCCCTGGTGAGACCACACCTGGAATATTGTGTACAGTTTTGGTCTCCAAATTTGAGGAAGGACATTCCAGCTATTGAGGGAGTGCAGCGCAGGTTCACGAGGTTAATTCCCGGGATGGCGGGACTGTCATATGTTGAAAGATTGGAGCAACTAGGGTTGTATACACTGGAATTTAGAAGGATGAGAGGGGATCTGATTGAAACATATAAGGTTATTAAGGGATTGGACACGCTAGAGGCAGGAAACATATTCCTGATGTTGGGGGAGTCCAGAACCGGAGATTTAAGAATAAGGGGTAGACAATTTAGAACAGAGTTGAGGAAAAACCTTTTCACACAGAGGGTTGTGGTTCTGTGGAATGCTCTGCCTCAGACGGCAGTGGAGGCCAATTCTCTGGATTCTTTCAAAAAAGAGTTAGATAGAGCTCTTAAACATAGCGGAGTGAAGGGATATGGGGAGAAGGCAGGAAAAGGATACTGATTGTGGATGATCAGCCATGATCACAGTGAATGGTGGTGCTGGCTCGAAGGGCTGAATGGCCTACTCCTGCACCTATTGTCTATTGTGCACGGTCCCCTACTTAACAGATAACAGACATCACCACTGAAGTGGCTGCATGCGCTGCTGTCGCGCCGCCATCTTCTCCTCCTCCTTTACTTTCTGAACCTGTTCAACCACTCCTTTCCTGATTTGATCGTAAATTCAACACTTCATTGTAACCTACTCTGGTAACCTTTATTATCAAGGATCTATCTTTCTCTGCCTTAAAAAAAATGCAAAGGTTCTGATTCCGCTGCCCTTTGAGGAAAAGTTCCAAATCCATCTTAGACAAAAACAAAGCATCATCCCATCTCAAATATGTGATTTTTTTTTAAAACAGAGCTCCTTAGTTCTAGATTCTCCTTTGTGAGCAAATACTCTTTCCACATTCTCCCTGTGAAGGTACCTCAAACTCAATTGTCATCTAAACTCCAGATACAAGCCGAGCCTATCCAACCATTCCCAGTAAGGCAGATATCCCACCTCTCCCGGAAGTTCCAGGAGTCTCCCGCATATTGATAGTGGCTCCCATATGCCTGCAAATTATATACAATATCCCAGAAATTGATTTTTTTTGAGCAAGCGCAACAGCAAGAGCGTGCGGGGGGAGTGTGAGACTGCGTGCCATGGCAGAGTGTTCCAAAAAAAAATATATAAAAAGTACCTCACCCCAGACTACACCAAAGTGTACCCCTGCCTAATAGGGGTCAAAAATAATGACAGTGTTGCTCGCTGCACTGTTTGCAACAGTGACTTTTCTATTGCCCATGGTGGGTTAAGACTGTAAAAGACATGTTGAGGTGAATTTAACAGGTGTCATTCGTTCATTGGCATAGCTAACGTTATTTAAACTAGCTGGCTCACTGCTAAAGAGCTACTCTATTGCAGACATCCTACTTCTCCTGGAAGTTCCAGGAGTCTCCCGCAAATTGATGGTGCTACCTTCCTGAAATGAGTTTTTGCAGGGTGGGATGTCTGAGTAAGGTAAACCAGCCATTCCAGGTGTCAGACCAGTAAATGCTTCAAATGTGTTTATATCCTTCCTTAAATAAGGAGATCAAAACTGTAGTCAGTACTCTACTCTCAGCAATGCTCATATGACTGGAGAACATCTTCTCTACTTTTGTTTTTTTATTTCCTTGAGTTGCAGGCCCAAAGAGCTCATTACCATTACCAGGGAAGCCTGAAAACTTGAGATAGGCCTGCTTTCAAGTTTCTTATTAGAAAAATTAGACAGGTTAGACAATTAACCCATGAACACTTGTTGTTGAGTCATCGTTGACGAATGGCGACCCTATTGATAGTGTCGTTCTCTACAGGGTTTTCGTGGCAAGATACAAAAGTAGATTGCTACACGTTTCTTCTGTGCAGGTACTGCTGCTGCCCCGTTTGGGACTCAGCCAGATTTGAAATCAGGACCATCCATCTCAAAGTTCAATGCTGATGCCACTTCAGCACAGGCCAACCCAATGATGAACACTACTTCACTATATTAGCTCTCTTTTTGCACTACTTATTCTTTATATTACAGTACTGTGGGAAAGTCTAGGGCACATATATACAAGTCATGAGCAGGACAAAGCCCAAGTGATTTAAAAGTCACAAACCATTTGTAAATGAAATTATGTCCAAGTGAATTTAGTGTCTGCTAAGGCTGAAGTTATCAAAATAAGTGCCCTGGAGTGTACTGAGTCTGCACACTGGGTAACAGCACTAGATGATGGCTCAGTTCCAATCAGATAACATATGAACAGAGACAAGACTGACTGATAAATGCAGGATGATTTCTGCAAGGTCTTTTGGAACGTCATGCAGATACAAGAATCTCGCTCAGTCCCACAGATAGCGTCAGCATCTACCAACAAGGAGCACACACAGCCCAATGAGATAGCTTAAACCAATGCGGTTGATTTGCCTTGTGATCCAAGTTGTAATGTTACTATTTGTCCTCATTAGTGCTTTACCAATTTTTCAAGCATTTGGTGATATGAAATCAGATACAAATTGATAGATTGTTTCAACTCAGATGATATGCACAGAATCACAGTCAGGGAAGATACTATTTAACCCCAGTACTTTGCTCCTCAAGAATCAGAATCCAGTTGGAATCAGAATCATTATCAGATTCATTATCACAATAAAATGAATATCACAGTTGTATATGGTGATACACTTTGATAATAAATTTACTTTGAACATTATACTCAGATGAGAAGGGAGTTCGTCATCTAGAGGGACTCTGAATTTTTAATCTCTAAAGCAATGTTAAAAATATAATTTCTCAGTTTATTTTAAAGCTTGTTTGTCTATACATTCTTTTTGGCAGCCTTTGTTGCTTTTTGTTCTATAGCCATGGCTAGAGAAAGAGTAGGCTTTCTGACTCCAGCTGGAGACATTCCCAGAAATTTCAGCAAACAACAAGACCGCATTAGCATTGATTTTCAAAGGAGGAGCATTTTTGGCCATCTAGATAGCCCTAGACAGCCTATCTGGAAATTTGAAGAGATGATGTGTTCCTTGTACTTCCAGTTCCCCAGCTAAGACTGGAAATTTCATCAAAGTAATAAAAGAAACTCGATGAATTGTGAAAAAGAACGTGGAAGTGTAAGATTTTCCACAACATTAATGTGAATAATTCAAATACACACTCAGGTCAACAACTTATGATTTAATAATCAACTAATTTGCAATAATACTGATAACTGCCCAACACGGTACTATTTTTCACCTTTAGAACATACTCATTAGCCTATATAACCACTAGTGAAATTGTCTCTTGGTTTAAACAGCAATTGGTAACCCTTTGTTATGCCAACGCAGTCAAATCACAAAGTCAATAATATCAGCACAGAGGAATCACTTTCATTTCCGCTGAAGTGAAATAAAAAGGCAACAATCAATTTGGCAAACTTATTTTGTTTAAGATATTAAGATGTTGGTATTCTTTGACGCTTACTTTCCTAACTATCCAACGTATTTTATGTTCATTGACATTTACGTTTTTTTATATTTTAAATAATGCAAAGCAAATATGACATGACTACTTTAAAACCCCACAGAGTCCATTCATACCTGATAAAGGGTGAATTTAGGGATTATCTTCTGATTTTTAAGTTCACCTTTGACTTTATTGAAAATGATTCCAATTGGCCACAATGCAAATATTGTGGAAATGCCAAGGGAAGTGTTAATCCAAATCGCAGGTCCACTAGGTGTAAGCTAGAGAATAATAGGATATACACTATTAAGCTCAGTAAAAATATTTCCAACTATTCTTAGCTCTAAACAATAAACTAAGTAACTTTTACATAGAATTTGATCAAAGTTAAAGGGTTAAAAGGACCTTGATAAATGAATTGGAGACTTAATTTAAATCCATCAAGGCAACTGCAAATTTTAAATTCAGATTAGTTAACAACACTCAGAATGATCGAAGTTAATTTCAGTAATGGTGATCTTAACTATCAGATTTTTTTGTGAAACCCATATGGTTTGCGTGCAAATACATACACACAAGTAAACATGTTTTCTAACTCAGATCACCTTTAATACGTTTATTCTCACTGAGTGGTACAATTCACAAATTACATGGTTAAATTTTAAGAAATAGTTTTGGGATTAACTCGGGAAACTTCATAAATTGTGTTACTTAATCAACAGACCAGATAGAGAAGATAATTCCCAACCCGGTGCTTGAAATATGTCAAAAAATTAACAATTGCTTTGTAAACTAGATATTAGTTGGATAATACAACTATTGCTTACATCATCAAGACTAAAAGTCCCATTCACCCAAAGGACCAATGTGAAGATCATCAGAACTGGACGCAAGAAAGCCAGCTGAAATGTGCCCAATTTCAGCAGGAACATCAGGCGCCTTAAAACAAAAAAAAATAATAATCTTATGTCCACATCCAAAAATCAAAAAAATAAAACATTAACTTGTGCTTCCACTTAGAGGTTAACATTGAGAAATAATTGGACGTACTGAGAAGTGCCTTAGGATATTTATGTTGTTAGTGGACCAGATCTTTTGCTTGCCTCAGGGTCAACTGCTGCCTGGTCTTGCACTATGTTGCCTCTTGTAGTGCAGTCACAGGGATGGCCTTCCACTGGAGGGCTCACCACCAGATCATTGGTGCAACCAAGTGCAAAAAAAAGTCTCTCCTGCCTGAAGTGGCTCACTGTGCCCCTGGAAAACTCTTGATAGCGGGTGAGACTCCACAGCAGGTGTCAAATCCCTCACTGGAAGTGGATGTCTGTGATGCCTCTGGCATTCAGAAATATTCCAAAACACCCGAGAAGTATTGGAAATATCAAACTAATATTTTAAAAATACATCATTAAAGACAAGCTGGTACTATATTTACACATTAATTTTTGACATTTCTGTACTGGAGAAAATACGAAGTTTGGGCTTTGAGATATTAAAATTATCTCCTGGAAAATCTGTTGCATGTGAAAATTAGGAAATGAAAATCTTATTATTTGAACTTACTTGAGCAAATAACTAATGCCATCTAAACTTTCTGAGCTCTACCTCAAGCTAACAAGTGCTTACAGGAAATGTTTGTAGTAATATGAGAAAAATTGTAGTTACAAGAGAAGAAGTTGAATTTGATGTGTCTCTGTCAGGTGAGACTGTTATGGAATAGCTAACAAAAGCAGGGAAGGACAGAATTATCTCAATGTGTAATGAATATTGGCCACGATCTTACTGAATAATGGAGCAGACCTATTCTATTCTACAATGAAAAACACAGTACTGAATTAACGTTTTACTTAGATAGTCAGCATTGCAACTCACCCTTCCAGTCCAACAAGCTAATGCTGTCCAATTACACCCATGTGAGAATTAACTCGCACATCTTTGGAATGTGGGAGAAAACCAAAGCACCTGGAGGAAAGCAGTGTGGTCATGAAGAGAGCATACAAACCTCTTGCGGGCAGTAGTGGAATTGAACCCGGGTCACTGGTACTGTAATAGCATCATGGATGACACTGTGCTATCAGGATGCCCCCATTTTTATCTTTTTTTTAAAAAAAAAGAAGCATTGAGGTCAAACTTGAAAGGACTAAGTTGACGTCATTTTAACACATTTCAAGCAGAACCAAACCAATCAACCCACCATGGTGGAATGCTAATCTAATTCCATCATTGTGGGGTGGATTATAGATAAATAAATAGGTAGATAGATACTTTATTGATCCCAAAGGAAATAACAGTGTCACAGTAGCACTACAAGTGCACAGCTATACAAATATAAGAATAAAAAAAATGTTACCTCAAACAGTCTAACAGGAGGGGGCCATCACTTCCCCAGCTATAGATTGACTATAGCCTTATAAATTTTGGCTTCAGTAACTCAGAATATATTGTGTGTTTCTATGAAAGGAATAACAGACTAAGTACATCATCCTCAAAGTCATCTAAAAACTTACCTTGAAATCCTTCCAAAAGGCAAACATAGGCAGCAGCAACACAAAGGTCCTGTACTAATCTTCACAGGAGTATTTTCAAAATGTTTCAGGAACGCTTCATCACCTCCAAATTCTTCTATCATCATCCGCTGGAACTTATGGATGACAATTGCGAAGTATCTATCCACATAACAGACAGTTACTCTTCAAAAATGTTCTTTCATTTAAAAATCGCCTTGCTACTATATAGTTGTTACACAATCAAGAACATTGCACAGTGTATTTTATTTAACACAGTCTTAAGTTTCAATGAATTTACAAATCTCTTTAGGCATTTCTCCACACAAAATAATTCTGAAGTCAGAATCTGTCACGTAACCAAGATTCGCAAACACGAGGAAATCTGCAGATGCTGGATGCTAGAGGAGGCCATAGATAGACACCTCCCTCCCCTTTCTTGATCCTTCTGTCTCTGGAGATAGCTTATCTACTGATGTCCACTATAAGCCTATGAACTCTCACAGCTACCTGGACTATTCCTCTTCCCACCCTATCTCTTACAAAAATGCTATCCCCTTCTCGCAATTCCTCCAACTCCGCTGCATCTGCTCTCAGGATGAGGCTTTTCATTCCAGGACGAAGGAGATGCCTTCCTTTTTTAAAGAAAGGGGCTTCCCTTCCTCCACCATCAACTCTGCTCTCAAACGCATCTCCCCCATTTCACGCACATCTGCTCTCAATCCATCCTCCTGCCACCCCACTAGGAATAGGGTTCCCCTGGTCCTCACCTACTACCCCACCAGCCTCCGGGTCCAACATATAATTCTCCGTAACTTCAGCCACCTCCAACGGGATCTCACCACTAAGCACATCATTCCCTCCCCCCACCTTTCTGCTTTCCGCAGGGATCGCTCCCTACACGACTTCCTTGTCCATTTGTCCCCGCCATCCCTTCCCACTAATCTCCCTCCTGGCACTTAACCTTATATGCGGAACAAGTGCTACACATGCCCTTACACTTCCTCCCTCACCACCGTTCAGGGCCCCAGACAGTCCTTCCAGGTGAGGCGACACTTCACCTGTGAGTCAGCTGGGGTGATATACTGTGTCTGGTGCTCGTGATACGGCCTTCTATATATTGGCGAGACCCGACGCAGACTGGGAGACCGTTTCGCTGAACACCTACGCTTTGTCCGCCAGAGAAAGCAGGATCTCCCAGTGGCCACACATTTTAATTCCACGTCCCATTCCCATTCTGATATGTCAATCCATGGCCTCCTCTACTGTCAAGATGAAGCCACACTCAGGTTGGAGGAACAACACCTTATATTCCGTCTGGGTAGCCTCCAACCTGATGGCATGAACATCGATTTCTCAAACTTCCATTAATGCCCCTCCTCCCCTTCTTACCCCATCCCTTATTTATTATTTTTTATCTTTCTCCTTTCTTTCTCTCTCCTTTTCTCCCTCTGTCCCTCTCACTATAACTCCTTGTCTGCTCTCCATCTTCCTCTGGTGCTCCCCTCCCCCTTTCTTTCTCCCTAGGCCTCCCGTCGCATGATCCTCCCCCTTCTCCAGCCTTGTATCCCTTTTGCCAATCAACCTTCCAGCTCTTAGCTTCATCCCTCCCCCTCCTGTCTTCTCCTATCATTTCGGATCTCCCCCTCCCCCTCCCACTTTCAAATCTCGTATTATCTCTTCTTTCAGTTAATCCTGACGAAGGGTCTCGGCCCGAAACGTCAACTGTACCTCGTCCTATAGATGCTGCCTGGCCTGCTGCATTCCACCAGCATTTTGTGTGTGTTGCATGTACCAAGATTTGTTGTCAAAGAAAACTTGGAAGCTAATTTTACAAAGCTTCAAACATCTGTATTCTTGTGAGCAGTTATATAAGAGAGTGAACATCGGAAGGTTTATCTTCTTAAGTTGTATGGTGATACTAGTTCTAATATCCATTGAGAGGAGAAATGCTTCAATAGGAATACAGAGTGTTTTCAAGTCAGGCATAAATTGTCCTTTAGAAAAAAAGTCATTTGGCGAGCATGACTGCACTTGCATTTTCTGCACAACCTTGAGCTGTCAACCTCTTTCATTCTACAGTCAGGTCATGGTAAGCAGAAGCTAAACACTGCCTTGGGGAAGCAAGATGTGCATTCCAGACTCACTATCAAGCATATAGTTGCTGCTCTCATACTGCAGAGGTATCATATCTGAGAACAATTGTCTGCTTCACTGGCAGAAGGCCAAGAAAATTTGAAAACTGAATTAAATATTCTATTGTAAACACTAGAGATTGACATTGATTCTGACACTTGAGGGTTTGTTTTAGGTCTAAAAGTCTGCCATTAACAGGGGATTCAGGAAAATAAAATTACCTTCAACCTTCATTCATTGTAAGCACTGACCCCACTGTTGTGAAATTACCCATTTTGGAATTTAATGCCATCAATTTAGACCCTGTATCATTTAATGAAATAAACTATTATGCAGTTCCACAAAATGAAAACAAAAGCCTGAAAAGGAATTGCATTATTTCCATTCCCATTTTTACCCTGCATCGTGTCAAGGAAAATTGTTCAACATTTACTGGTAGCTATCATCTTGAATTCCTTTTTTGCCCTGCAGCTAAAAATCCTTATTGGAAACTCCAAGGAAACATTCAGACCTTCAGTAAACATAAAAGTATATTTCTGTACAAAAACAGGACCTCTAATTGAAGAACTCTTTATCTTGTTTGATAAATGGAATATAATTTTGATGATACTTTGCAAAATGAAGAACATTAAAATTTAATGTATTCCAGGGTTTAAATTAAACAACTTAATTTAAAAATGGGATAAATTAATAAAAATCTCAAAAGAAATACATACACTGCTATTGTCAAATCTGTGATCATTGATGCCAAAGGAATCCACATGCCAATACAAGATGCTGACGCTATCACCTGAAATAAAAGTTTAAAAAACTATGTTTAAGTATACTAAAAATTAACACTTGATTCATATACGCAAACACGAGGAGATCTGCATATGCTGGAATTCCAAGCAACACACATAAAAAATGCTGGTGTACGCAGCAGGCCAGGCAGCATCTATAGGAAGGGGTACAGTTGACGATTTGGGCCGAGACCCTTCGTCAGGACTAACTGAAAGGTGAGATAGTAAGAGATTTGAAAGTGGGAGGGGGAGATTCGAAATGATAGGAGAAGACAGGAGGGGGAGGGATGGAGATAAGAGCTGGAAAGAGCCTCCCATCCCATGATCCTCTCATATCCCTTTTACCAATCAACTGTCCAGCTCTTAGCTCCATCCCTCCCCCTCCTTTCTTCTCCTATCATTTCAGATCTCCCCCTCCCCCTCCCACTTTCAAATCTCTTACTAGCTCTTCTTTCAGTTAGTCCTGACGAAGGGTCTCCGCCTGAAATGTCGACTGTACCTCTTCCTAGAGATGCTGCCTGGCCTGCTGCGTTCACCAGCATTTTTGTGTGTGTTACTTGATTCATATTATTTTTTGTTAAAGATTTCAAAATAACCTGTGTAAGAATACATTTTTTTGAATCGATACATGCAGAGAGTAAAATGACAAATGAAATGCAAGCCTCATTGACTGGGGTCGGTTATTTACATATTAAATAATAAGCAGCTTGATTTCTTAAACAGTCCAGCAGAATGAGAAGTGACCTTTTGAAACAGAGTAAACTTATAGAAGAGTTAAATGAAGCTGCAAGGAGCTAGTATCCCTGACTAGGGTGTCCAAATCAGAGGTCATGGTCTCAATCTGAGGTCATCCCTTCAGTGTACACGAGGAGAGTTTCCACCACCAACACAAAGTGAATCTTTGTAATTCTCTATAAGCAAGAGCTGCTGAGGCTCAGTTTATTCATGACAAAAATTTAAATCAAGTATAAGAAAACAATGCTAAGATAAAATGTTAACCATTTTGTTGAATGAGGGGGCAGGCGCGTGGGGGCTCTATCGACTGCAGGTGCTCAGGGGCTCTATTGACCGTTGAACGAGAGGGCAGGCGCGCGGGGGCTCTATTGACTGCAGGTGCTTGGGGGCTCTATCGACTGTTGAATGAGAGGGCATGCATGTGAGGCTAACCACCAGTACAAGCACCATAGTTTTAAAAATATGTGGATTTAAAAAACACATTTATTAAAAATATTACATGAAATAAAGCAAAGTAAATAAAAAGGATGGCTGCACCTACACCAATCAGATGGATGGCAGCCCTACATACACCAGCTATGGATGGCATAAGGACAGAGGTGCAGATAAGCAGTGTGTCCACATCCTCAGCACCAGATTTAAGGATTGCCTTTGGGTTCAGGGACATTCAGGGGTAGAACAAGTTGCCAGATGCACCCTATCCTGGCCTGCAGCATGTCCCTTACTTGCACTCACACAATTTATGAGGAAGTTTTCTCACTTTGAAAAACCTTGGATGAATTATGTTAAAGCAACGAAATATGATATTTGAAAATGTATGATGAGTTGAAAGCATTTTCTGAAAAAAATAGTATTTCCCAGCTGGGTGTTATAACAGCACTTACCGGTGCAGCCCCGCTGACCCATATTATAGTCGCTCTCCTGTCTGTAGATGGGACTTTTCTCAGCAGATATACAACTTCCTCGCAATACACAAGATTTGCAATTACAGCCATTAGAGTGAGAACACTGTATAAAATGCTGGCAGGCAAATTCAGATCTGTGGGGTGGGGGGAGAAAACATTCACTACTTGAAATGAGCTGTCTCCATTCACAAGCCATTTACAAACTTAAATTTGCACATTTATTCTTATGCTGAATAGATGCAAAGCCTTGCCTCCAATGCTAAACTGTTGTTGAAGTGCAGTGGGTGGTCATATTTCACGGATGAAGATTATCACAAAAATGTAAAGCATCTTATGAAATACAGCACACTGATTAGGAACTGGAATCAGTAAATTTCCTCCGTTGCCAATGAGTAATTAAAGTTAATTACACACATGGCATATTTCTAAAGTTGATTCTGTAATTACCTGACATCCTTCCCCAGAAGTCATCTTTAATGAAACTATTATTTCTATATTGATTTATTTTCTAAAAAGTCTGCAGAAAACAGGAATTTACAGCTTCCATTTCAAGGACAAGCAAGACGGGAGAAATACAAAATTTTACAAATGAATCCCCAAACACCACTGACTAGATTGCACAGATTTAGTTTCACTGGATTGACAGCTTCAACCACTAGTGTCCCAAAATATTTTTCTCAACTTTTTTCCCCCAACAAGCAAATGACAGGCAAGAAGTTTTTTTGGGGGGTAAAAACATGCAGATAGGGCTACATAAACTAAGACTGAAGAAGGCTCATGCAGAGCATAAATACCCTCTAAGCCAACTGAGCAAAGTAACTTCTGAAATTAATTATCATTTTCTCATAAGAAAAACATGTTTGGCTTTTACTGAAAGGAATTATGATATATTTTTAGTTCAATTAAGTATTCATAGATTTACACCGTACAAGGGGGCCTATTAGATTATTAGGTCAGTACTGGCTCAAAGTTTTTCCTGGAACTCTATTTTGCAATTTTTTTTAAGTTAACCATTTCATTTTTTAAAGTTAAGCACATCATCCATTATAGTTTCTGAAAGTGCACCCAACATTCTAACAATTATTTGTGAGGGAAAATTCCGCAATACTAAATAAGGACAGTGGGGTTAAAGAGTAGAAATCTGGAAAATAATTTAAACATTCATTTCACTCAGCCAACTAAACTCTGAAAATTAACTTCATGCTTCTGAGGTGATGACATGAGTTCAAAGGAATTAATGGTCCATTTAAATTTAAAGAAATTCTGAATGAGCCATAACATATGATTTTGGGTTTTTCCTTAATGTCAAGCACTTCAGAGGAATAAATCATATTCCAAATATGATGCAATTACATGAATGTTTAACATGAATAGTACCATTGATTAGAAAAGGAATAATATCAATAAACACCATAATATCATAAGAATATTAAAGGAAATTATGGCAAACAAATGAGAAACATCATAAGTGATATGAAAGGCAGGTATATAACCACTTGTAGAAATGTCTTGTCGATGTAAGTTAACCAGGATGGCGTCCTTACACATGCTCAATCATTGTTTATGCTTCAAATTGTAAATGTGAGCCAGAATTTCAAATGAACGCGTCTGAGAATCAGCACAAGTATATTTATTATTTTTCATCTTCCAGAACAGCAATAATTGTCAAAAGAGAGGCACGGTGTGAGGTGGGGAAATAAATGATCAGTGTGGTCTGGCTATTTGGGAAGTCAAGGGATTTCCACAGTTTTACACTACTGCGTCTTTGCCTCCCCCTCATTTTCTAATGAACATCCTGCGCCGCTGACACAGAGCCTGGTTGTCCTTGGAAGCTATACAGATCGAGTTTCCACTGCACAGAAAAGTGACAGCCACAGTTTCTCTGATAACTGTCGACATAGTCTGTTTACTTTGGTGTGTTCAGGTACTTCATTTTTGAGCGTTTTGTATGGGTTTATTCTCAAGTATTTAACAGTTACGGAAAAAATATTCCACACCGTAACGACCCAATAATAAACACTCCACTCCATCTAAATCATTCACTGATGGAAGTGCATTGTGATCGGACACAAGTCTGTCATTCTTCTTTTCTGATAAGGCCGAACTCATTTTATCAGCAGTGTTTTCCAATAACAGGTAGTAACGATTATATTAACAATGCAACAGCAAGGTCAGGGTGTGGCTGAAATGTGTTTGTTTATTTGCCAAAATAGATCTATTTTATAAAACATCGAGAGCTGAGACGATCTGCACGACTCAGAATCGTGAGATTGGGGGGAAAAGCAGATCCAACCGGCACTGAAGCACTTGTTTGCAAATAACTTACAAAATATACTTTCACCATCCGTTTTCCATGCTCATTGGTTTTTTTTATGACCTGATTTTCAAGCCTGACAGTCAGTGGGTGGCGTCAAAACCACTGGCTTTTCTGTCTTTTATCCAGCTCTTTGATATTTTGGGGAACATCGCTAGAAGCAATATTTTTTTCGAAGCGTATGACGAATTTTAACATCACTTTCTTGTTCACAAATCAACCAGTTCAACCACACTTTGAAAAAATATTTTGAAACTAGAGCGAAAAAATATATGCAAGATTCTGACTCCGTAAGCAGCATAGCTATAAAGGATAAGGGCTCACTTGGATGTCCGGTTACAGTAACTAGAGTTTGGTGCCAACCACAACAACGACGTCTATCCTTGGTATTTGACAGCATTAACAGAAGAACTGTTGCAAATAAGTTACGGAATTGACAAAAGAGTAGTTAACTCTTGGCGTGCTGTAAGACGTGGGGATAGGAATAAGCCTATTTGGAATTTAAAATTAAAAAAAGATTAATGAATGCTTCAAGAAATAAAAATATGGGCATTGTTACTGTGCGACTTCCGCCCAATAATCTCTAAGAAAAGCCGTTTTCTATCTTTTATCACAAGAACCCGCAGGACTTATTTAGGGAAGGTTGGAGCGCTCCTGCCTGGGCTGAATGTGAGATGATTGAAACCCCATCTTCGCATCAGCGTCCACCCACCCCAGTGTCCAGGGCAGGGGAGAGGCTGAGCCGGCTCGTCTTTCAGCCCCGAACCGGGCTCTGTGCTGCTCCCGTCACCCTGACGTCTCTGTAGAGCGAAGCCCACAGAACGGTCACCGCGGCAGTTCGGGTGTAGCCGGTGTGAGGGCGCCGTTCCCCGTGCTGAAGGGTGAAGCTGGGAGCCAAACCCGCCAGGTAACATTCAGTTTGCATACTCACTCCGTAAGATTTCTGCGGCTTTGGGAGGGCTGGAGCCGCAGTAGAACTCCAGGCTCACGTTCCCATAGTCAGTCATCTCTCCGGCGTACAGACTGCGACTGGACTTGCTGCCGAGTTTCCCGGGATCAGTGTCCCCTGCCCCCTGGCCGCTTTCCCCGCCTGCCTGAATCCAGATGCACGGAGCTGGTTGGCTTGAGTCATTTTCGATTACTAGGCGTCCACGTTCTTTTGCAGATAAGCATCAGCTCCTAAAGTTGTAAAGCAATCTATAATACAACCGCTCCTTAAACTAAAATTGCCCAGTAGTTAAAAGGTAAAAAACAAAGACACTTTGGATATCCCAGAAGTTCAGGTAATCAGAGTGCAATGGCCCCGAGAGCATTGTTCGACCTCAAATCTGCCAGACAGCGAACTCGAAATTAACGAGATTGAATGGTTACTTCAAGTCTCCTTCCCACTACCAAATGCAAATTGGATGAACTACACCTCATATTCCCCTTGGGTAACCTATAATCAAATGGTATGAATATTAACATATATAAACATTTCCGATTCCATGTTAGCCGCTTCCCCGGCTCTCCTCCCACGCACATTCAACCGTCCATCTCCCTTTGTTAATCCTCTCCCCGCCCTCCGCCATTCCCACCACCCTTCAAAACCTGGTTTCACCTGTCCATTACCCCTTCCTCAGTTTGGCTCCAGCTACGTGATGAAAGGTTCTGTGGAGACAAAAGGTGTGACACTATCTTTCCAGTCCCAGGAGTGAGCGGGAACGGGGAAGATTGCCAGTATAAAACAACTGCTACGGAGCCTGCAAAAAGCATTCACCCACCCACTTCATATCTGATTGTTTTACAACATTGAATCACAGTAACACTCACAACACGCTGGAGAAACTCAGCAGGTCGGGCGGCATCCGTGGAAACGATCAGTCAACGTTTCGGGCTGGAGCACCTCGTCAGGGCTGTAGAGGGAAGGGGCAGAGGCCCTACAAAGAAGGTGGGGGGAGGGTGGGAAGGAGAAGGCTGGTAGGTTCCAGGTGAAAAACCGGTAAGGGGAAAGATGAAGGGGTGGGGGAGGGGAGGCAGGGAGGGGATAGGCAGGAAAGGTGAAGAAAGGATAGGGGAAAACACAATGGGTAGTAGAAGGAGGCAGAACCATGAGGGAAGTGATAGGCAGCTGGGGGAGGGGGCAGAGTGACATAGGGATAGGGGAGGGAGGGGGAGGGAACTACTGGAAGTTGGAGAATTCTATGTTCATACCAAGGGGCTGGAGACTACCTAGACGGTATATGAGGTGTTGCTTCTCCAACACGAGTTTAGCCTCATCATGGCAGTAGAGGAGGCCATGTATGGACATATCTGAATGGGAGTGGGAAGCAGAGTTGAAGTGGGTGGCTACTGGGAGATCCTGTCTGTTTTGGCGGACGGAGCGGAGGTGCTCGACGAAGCGGTCCTCCAATCTGCGTCAGGTTTCACCGATGTAGAGGAGGCCGCACCAGGAGCACCGGATGCAATAGATGACCCCAACGGACTCACAAGTGAAGTATTGCCTCACTTGGAAGGACTGTTTGGGGCCCTGAATGGTGGCAAGAGAGGAGGTGTAGGGACAGGTGTAGCACTTGCGCTTACAGGGATAAGTGCCAGGTGGGAGATCTGTGGGGAGGGACGTGTGGATCAGGGAGTCGCAGCGGGACCGATCCCTGCAGAAAGTGAAGAGGAAAGATGTGCTTAGTGGTGGGGTCCTGTTGAAGGGTGTGGAACTTGCGGAGGATAATGTGCTGGATCCGGAGGCTGGTGGGGTGGTAGGTGAGGACAAGGGGAACTCTGTCCCTGTTGTGGTTGCGGGAGGATGGGGTGAGAGCCGAAGTGTGGGAAATGGAGGAGATGCGGGTGAGGGCATCATTGATGACAGCAGAAGGGAAACCATGATCCTTAAAGAAAGAGGACATTTGAGATGTCCTGGAACGGAAAACCTCATCCTCGGAGCAGATGCAGCGGAGACGGAGGAACTGGGAATAGAGAATGGCATTTTTGCATGTGGTGGGGTGGGAAGAGGTATAGTCAAGGTAGTTATGAGAGTCAGTGGGCTTGTAGAAGATATCAGTGGACAGTCTGTCTCCAGAGATGGAGACTGAGAGATCGAGAAAGGGGAGAGAAGTGTCCAAGATAGACCAAGTGAATTTGAGGGCTGGGTGGAAGTTAGAAGTAAAGTCGATGAAATTGATGAGCTCAGCATGGATGCAGGAAGCAGCACCAATGTAGTCATCAATGTACCAAAGGAAAAGTTGGGGAGCAGTACCAGGGTGGGTTTGGAGCACAGACTGTTCCACATAACCAACGAAGAGGCAGGCATAGCTAGGGCCCATGCGTGTTCCCACAGCTACACCCTTAGTCTGAAGAAAGTGGGAAGAGCCAAAAGAGAAGTTATTGAGTGTGAGAACCAGTTCCGCCAACCAGAGGAGGGTAGTGGTGGTGGGGAACTGGTGAGGTCTATTATCCAGAAAGTAGCGGAGGGCTTTGAGGCCTTCTTCATGGGGAATGGAAGTGTATAGGGATTGAACATCCATAGTGAAAATGAAGCGGTTGGGACCGGGGAATTGGAAGTTATTGAAGAGGTGGAGGGCATGGTATGTATCGCGGATGTAGGTGGGGAGGGACTGAACTATGGGTGACAAAATAGAGTCCAGGTAGGCAGATACAAGTTCGGTGGGACAGGAGCAGGCAGAAACTGTGAGTCTACCGGGACAGTCAGGCTTGTGGATCTTGGGGAGGAGGTAAAACCGAGCGGTACGGGGTGTGGGAATTATAAGTTTAGCGGCTGAGGATGGAAGGTCTCCGGAGTTGATAAGGGCGGTGATGGTACGGGAGACAATGGTTTGATGTTTTTTGGTGGGGTCCTGTACCAGGGGTAAGTAAGAGGAGGTGTCAGAGAGCTGCGTTTGGCCTCAGTGAGGTAGAGGTCCATCCGCCAGACTACTACAGCACCACCTTTGTCAGTGGGTTTGATGGTGAGGTTGGGATTATCTTTCCCCTTACTGGTTTTTCACTTGGAACCTACCAGCCTTCTCCTTCCCACCCTCCCCCCACCTTCTTTATAGGGCCTCTGCCCCTTCCCTCTACAGTCCTGATGAAGGGTTCTGGCCCGAAACATTGACTGATCGTTTCCACGGATGCTGCCTGACCTGCTGAGTTCCTCCAGCACGTTGTGAATGTTGCTTTGATCCCAGCATCTGCAGATTATTTTGTGTTTATTGAATCACAGTGGATTTAATTTTTTTGACACTGATCAGCAGAAAATGACTATTTCATGCCAAAGTGAAAGCAGATCTAAATTAATCACAAATATAAAACATAAAATAGTTGATTGCATAAGTTTTCACCCCTTTAATATGACACACCAAATCATCACTGGTGCAGCCAATTGGTTTTGGAAGTCACATAATTAGTTAAATGGAGATCACTGTGTGTAGTCAATTGATTGTGGTAAAATATACCTGTATCTGGAAGGTCCAACTGTTGGTGAGTCAGTGTCTTGGTAAATTCACTTTTATTCAATGTTGTAAAACAATAAAATATGAAAACTTCCAAGGGTGGTTAATACTTCTTATAGGCACTGTATGATACACAGAGGAGGGAGCATTCCTAATAAAAATGTCTGTATTGTGATATTCCATAAGGCTACAAAATCTATGTATTGTGATATTCCATAAGGCTACATAATCTGTACAAGTAATGCAAGCTGAAAGTAAAATAAAAATTGAAACAAATTTTGTGAGAGGATTTTTTATTCTGTACCTCAGGTTTTTTCATCGTCATTTGTGAACTTACATTCTCTGAAATGCTATAACGTGGGGGTCACCTGTATGTCGCAGTGGGGGACGGAGCTTGATAGATGATGAGGATCGAAGAAGATTTTAAAAGTTTTTAAGAAGTCAGCTTCTCACTGTTCAGAACAACATCCTACCCTCTGGGTCCTGCGAAAACTGCTTGGCTACGTGGAGAATTTTTAAAAGAAGGAGAAAATGGGCCCCAAGGGTTCAGCCTTTTGACCGAGAACCAAATGAGTTCACTCTGCATGGGTTCCTAGTTTCAGATCAAAGGAATACAGGGAGAACTCCAGACAGCTGCTCAGTTACTGAAGTCAGTTTGGAAACAAAAGTTAAAGTAATAACATTAGTGCAAGTCTGCAGCCAGTGGATACACAGGGTAAAATACATAGGAGGCTTGAGGGCTGCAGCACTTTTTTCCCCCAGGAAAAGGAAGAAAATATCAGCTTAAGTACAAATGGGCCTCACACATATCCTGGGGGTTGTATATCAAAGCCCCTGGATTACTCACATCCTATTTGTAAAGAATGGAGTTGTTTTCCTAGACCAATAATATTCTGGACTCAGTTTACAAATGCACAAGTTTTGAATGTTGCAGAGAGAGAACAGAAGAAAGAAATGGTACTTGGGGAATCAGCTCGAAAGTGTGTCATAGAATGATTAACTTCATAGCTCTGCCAAAAGCTGCAGATATACTTTACCTGAGTTGTAGTTCAGCAGGTGAGATAATATTTCAACCTGCAGCTATTAGATGTGACAGAAATCTATAAATTATGGGAGGAACCATAAGTAATTACATGGTTGTAATTAAAGACCTATCAAGGTACGGTAACATTGGAACATTTATGCATTGTAAAATCTGAGAAAGGTGAAAAAGCACTTTGACCTGTTAGGCACAGAAAGCTTTAGGTTTAATTTGGTATGTCTGATTTTGACTCCCATGGAGATGGCAGGTAAGACAGACAGGACATTCAATCCTGTACAAGCCAGGAAGAGTAATGCTCAATTCTTTAGTTTAGGAAAAAGCAGGGAGCATCATGTGGCACAAGCTGGAAGTCATCCATCATGCAGCCATTCTTAGAATTAGAATCAGGTTTAGTCCGTGAGCCAGGACCCCAAATTTGGGCCACCGCTACCATCTTGGGGGAGTAATTCTTATAGTGATTTTTGGCAAGGTTTTCACCCCTAGTGCTGGAAAATATGTGATAGCATTGCAGCCGTGGTAGCTTTCTGTGATCCCATAGTGATTTGCCTATGGTAAGATGAATTATGCCAGGTACCCGTCCCCTTACTTTGCACAGATGATGAACCTCCCAGAGAAGAATCCTGTGTATGAGGCCTTCAAGACAGGCCAATTCTCAGTGCAGCTGTCATGTAACAACCTCTTTGGGCAGATCCCTGTGGACCAGGCTGTTGAAGCCACAGTGAACAAAGACACACAGACTCCTGGAGGCACATCGTGGTTCAGCCTGAATGCTGGAGCTATCAAGTGTTACTACATAACAGCTGAACACCACAGTGCATTCCTGGGTCAGTTAAAGGAGAGGGTGCAAGGCAACAAATCAGAGCTTTGTCATGTGGAGCTACAGCGGCCAAGAATCCAGAAAGATGAGGAAGCAGTTTCAGCAGTGGTTAGCCTCACACATGAATGGGTCAACCCATTTGCAGAGAAACGGGACCTCATTAGCATCTCTATGGCAAAGGCAGCCCCAAAGAACATTGCCTTCGACCTGATGAAGGCATATGAGATTGGTGAGCAATGCTATATAACCTTCAAGGATGAGAGACTAGAGGAAGATCCAACAGCAAAGAAATTCCATGACCCAATGAAAACCAACAAGCTGAAAACATTCAGTGATACAGCATGTGTAAGAAGAGAGAAGTGAAATCAAATGGGAGGGCAATCACGTTGAAAGCAGACAGGTCTTTGTTTGGACGCATCATAGTGATGGCACAAGGGTGCAGTCCACGTATGGAGGATATCCTTTCTCATCCCCTTGGACCATTGCCCTGGGCCCTGTCCACACCAGAAGGATCGCTGAGAAAGACAAATAAAGCTACTTTAGCCACAACCTTGCAGAAAAACGTAGCAGTAGAAGAGCAACTCCCAGGAAACTCTGCTACAGTGGTTGACGGAATGAACTTGGTCCAAGGGGTGAAAGGTGATCAAGTTACTTTCAGAGATGTTGCCACAACAATTCTGGGTATAGCTCTGAGGGAAGGCAGTTAGAGTAGCAGAATAGATGTTGTGTTGGACACATACAAGGAGAACTCTATCAAGAATAGTGAAAGATCTCTATGGGGTGAAGAGACTGGTCATGAGTTGCAAGGTATCACAGGCACACAGATGGTGAGGTAGTGGAGGAGCTTCCTGACCAAAGTCAGTAACAAAAATAGTCTCATTAGCTTCATAGTCCATGAATGGAGGAAGGCGGAGTACAGAGCAAAGCTACAGGAGAAGATTCTGTATGCAACTTTGAATGACAAATGTTACAGAATCACATCTCAAGCCAGTGAGGAGGTGTCGGCTCTTCAGTGTCAACAAGAAGAAGCGGATGGCCGCCTACTTCTCCATGCTGCCCATGCCACAAGAGAGGGATACCAATCTGCTCAGAAGACACAGATGTCTTTATCATGCCTTTAGCATTTTGTGACAAGATTGAGCCCCCATTGTTCCAGAAGTGTGGCACTAGAACCCGTACAAGGCTTGTAGACATCAGAAAGGTTGCTGCCACTCTTGGCATAGAAGTTTGTAGGGCTCTCATCGGTTTGCACACATATACAGGATGTGACACTGTAAGTGCTTTTGTGTGACACTGTAAGTGCTCTTGCAGGCAAAGGGAAGACAAGTGCTCTAAAACTTCTGACCAGCAACAGGGAAACTCAGGACACACTCTTAGAGTTGGGTGAGGAATGGGACCTCTCCCCAGAACTGATGGACAAACTGGAGGCATTTACAAGTCTCCTGTATGCCCCAAAAGCATCGACCACCAAGGTCAATGAGCCCAGGTATCACCTTTTCTGTGCCAAAAAAGGTGAAATCGAAAATCATCAACTCCCACCATGCAAGGACTGCTTAACAAAACATGCACAGTGAGCCAACTACCAGGCTGGTTAGTATATGGAGAAGATGTTTGGAGAAGGACCCACAAGTGCCAAGCCCTGTTGGCAGAGGATGGAAGATGGAGAGAGAAGAGGAAGCTGAACAGTTAGTGGTGCACTGGATGGAAGGCCAGCCAACACCCGATGCTGTCCTGGATCTACTGGCCTGTAACTGTCCAAAAAAATGTTCACTCCCAAGATGTATATGTGTTGCAAATGGCCTCAGGTGTACTGACATGTGTAGACTGGCAGACTGTGAGAACCTCAGAGAGTGTGGAAAGTTCAGATGAAGATGTGGAAGATGTGGAAGATGGAAAATTATTATGACTATTAATAGGTTATGAAAGTATGGAAAACAAAGTATGGAAATCAGTCTTTGATTAAATATATTCATTTTACAACAAAATGGAGCTTAGGTTATGGCCATGTGGAACCCCACATTTGAATTATTATACTGTAATTCTATATGCTATGACAAAAGCTTAAGATTGTTTTGATTTGATACAACAATATGGAAAATATCATGACATCAATAAAACTCCAGAAATCTCTTCAAATGAGGTTTTTTACCTGGGGGGGGGGGTAACATTTTCTGCTGTACTGATGTTAATGTGGAATATATACAAAAAGTGATTACTTATTTGAATTCCTGAATAAATTCTCCATAAATCCATGTGATTATATGTGTCCTAGGGTTTTTATTGACTTTTCCAAAATAAACAACAGACAAATATTTTTCTAAAAATGAAATGATTCACTCTACTGAAATCGGGCACTGTACTGCGGGTGCCACCAATGACATAGTTTTCAATGTGGAATTTTATAACAACATTTGATGAAAAGTGCTTGTAATGAGATATCATTGTGACAAATTTCAATGCTGAGGGATCACTCATGACAAAATACCACTAGGTTGAATATATATTTTGTACTTTATATTGTCCACTTTTCAGAAATGCTTATTTTAGGGTAGTGTTATGAAATGCATGATATCACACATAAAGTGCAATGCTATCACGTATTTTCTAACTCTAGAGATGTATACCTTGCCAAAAATCACTATGAGCATTATTCCTCTCAGATGGTACCGACCAACCCTACTGGCTCACGGACTAGTTTATCATCACTGTCTTATAAGGTGCTATTTCTAAATCATTGAGTGTGGGTCTTCAGGCTTCTGTACCTCCTCCCTGATGGGAGTAATGAGAAAACGCTATATCCCAGACAGTTGGTTATGGATACTACCTTCTTGAGACACGACCTCTTGAATATGTCCTCAATGGTGTTGGGGGAGGGGGGGTTGTGCCCGTGATATCGATGGCTGAGTCTGCATCCCTCTGTAGCCCTGGCCACTGTAGCTTCCGTACGGGACTGCAGTGTAGTCTGAATGCTCTCCATCGTACGTCTACAGAAATTTGCAAGAGTCTTTGGTGACAGACCAAATCTCCCCAACTCTGAACAAAGCAGAGCCTTCTTTGTGTTGGACCTAGGCCAGATCCTCCGAGATGTTGACACCTAAGATATTAAAGCTGTTTATTAGTCTTTAACATTATCTCGGTGCTGGAAAAAAAGCAGCAGCTTCTTATATGAAACACAAGGTAGAAATGATTCAAATACTGAGTTCCACAACACAAACATCAATACAAGCTTCCCATGAGAACATCAATGCTCACAACCTTCTACAGACGAGCACTTGATAGCATCTGAATATGCTGCATCACTGCGTGGTCTGGAAACTGCACTGTGGTGGACAGGAGGGCTCTACAATGGGTAGTTAAAATCAGTCTCAAAGCAAATCCAAATCATCAGTAAGATCTAGTCATTTGGGTGCAACAGCCAAACTGATTAAAGTGGCTTGAAAAAATTAGATTGAGAGATTTACCAGCAGTCAGACAAGGAAGTAAATATATTTTCTATTGAAAAACAGGAGCAGGTAGAGGAGAAAGAAGGGACCTGGGAGAACTTGGCATTATCTGAAAGGTCAACATTGTCCAGGCTTCGGACCTTCACTCACCTGCAATGAGCAACAGTAGCGTCCAGAATTTCAAAGAAAAAGAGGGAACAATTACAAATGTAACATCGCAGAAAAACCAAAAGGTGAGTGGTGATTAGTTCTGTTTTCCTTCTGAGTTGAGGTTGTCATATAAATTACATTTAAGAACGAGAAACTTGTGACTTTGCGGTGGTGAATTTGTGGAATTTATTACCACAGGCTGCTGTGGAGGACAGGTCATTGGATGAATTTAAGGCAGAGCTTGATAGGTTCTTGATAGGCTTTTGACTGTACATGGCATCAAAGGTTACGGGGAGAAGGCCAGGGAGTGCAGCTGAGGGGGGAAAAAAGGATCAGCAACCATTGAATGGTGAGCAGATTCGATGGGCCAAATGGCCTAATTCTGCTCTTACATCATATGGACTTAAACAAGATTATTTACTCAAAAAGATAATTATAAGTAGCTGAATGAGTTGGTGACACTTCAAAACTAGCAAAGTATATTTAAAGAATAGGCGTCATCCACAGGCAAAAATTTTAATTGGACTATCAGAAAAAGGGATAGAGAAGACATAAGTTACTTTCAACACAGATGGGCAACTGTGAACTACTACCTGGAATTTCTGCTCCATCTGTAAATTACAAGATGCATGTATTATGAGGAACCACACAAGTAGAAAGATCCCCAACACCCATGAGAGCTTATTCAGGGCTTCTAAGTTTGAGGATCAGGGTCACTGTTAAACCTATAGGAGGCTGAGTATTGCCTTAAGTACATATTCTAAGGGATGGCCATCCTGCAACCACAAGAGTTTGTGGTAGAAATGGGCTCAGCATCTAAAAGGGCAGGATGAGCGGGAAATTCAGGGTGTGAGTTCCCCTCTAACCAGTACTCATAACTAGAGACTAGGGTTGGGACTTATCACAGCACAAAGGAATGCAGCTGAGAAGAGGACACATGCCATCTTCGCAGACAAAGGAGTGCACAGGTGATTCTACAACTGGAGAGCAGTAAAAGTGGCATGTAATCATCAACATGAGTCTTGCATTGTGTGTTGCTTCTTAGTATCAGGTTCAGGAGTGTAACATTAAAAGGGCAGGAATTAAAGTTTAATTGTCAGACCTTCACCATCTTGGGGAGAAGTTTGAGAAGAAGGACCATAAGATGGTTTGCTCAGAACAAAGTACACCTATAAGATTAAGGGTAGGATTGGCCAGATTAATGTGCTGATTGGGGATGTGATGCAGGAGCATTGGACACATTTTTAAACATCCTTCATTATGCAGAATGAAATTCAGCTTGGACAGACTGAAGAACCTCTCCACTGCCGAATCCCTCAAAGCTACAGTTGGCAGAAAACTTGCACCACTGCTGACACGTGGCAAAGATGCTGAAGTTTTGACAGCTAAGTTCAATGAAAGTATGACAGAAACAGCTAATGAGTTGCTTGGATAACACCGCTGGAAAACCCAACCCTAACAGAGGAGATCCTAGAAGAGACCCGAAGAAAACTAAGAAAACAACAATAGCAGGAGCTGTAGCATACAGATAGATCTGCAACCAGAAAACATAATCAAGGCCAAAGAAGAATGGGTTGAGAGACAGTGTACCAAGACGAAACAGAGATGGTCACGAGTCAGCACCATCCAAGACAAAGAAGGAAATTGTCTCACAGAAGATGAAGATATTCTCAACAGATGGACTGAGTATTGTTCACACCTTTACAACCATCAGACCCAAGGAAACCCCAGCGTACGTGAAAGCCAGGACCCATCAAACAACAATGAGCTCCCAATTCTGCCGGAAGAAGTAGAAGCAGCCATAAGATCACTGAAGAATAGGAAAGCTGCAGGAATAGACAACAGGAATAGATCCTTTTGGATCTCCCCCTCCCCCTCCAACTTTCAAATCCCTTACTCACTCTTCCTTCAGTTAGTCCTGACGAAGGGTCTCGGCCTGAAACGTCGACTGCACCTCTTCCTACAGATGCTGCCTGGCCTGCTGCGTTCACCAGCAACTTTGATGTGTGTTGCTTGAATTTCCAGCATCTGCAGAATTCCTGTTGTTTGGAATAGACAACATCTCGGCTGAGCTGATAAAACATGGAGGAGAGACAGTGATAGATATTCTTACTAATATCTGCAACACCATCTGGCAGACTGGGAAATGGCCAACAGCCCAGACAAAATTACTCATCATCACTCTCCACAAGAAAGGTAACTTACAGCAGTGCCAGAATTATAGAACCATAAGTCTTATCAGCAATGCAAGCAAAGTGATGCTGAAAGTCATCTTGAACAGACTGAAACCACAGGCAGAAGAAATATTTGCCGAAGAGTAGGCTGGATTCAGAAGTGAAAGAAGTACAACAGAACAGATATTCAACATCCAAGTACCGTGCGAGAAATACAACCAACTTCAACAGGACATCTTCCACGTGTTCACAGACTTCAAGAAGGCATTCGATAAGGTGTGGCACGATGCACTCTGGGCCACAATGAAGAGATACAACCTGAGCCAGAAGCTGATCCAAATCATCAAGCAGCTCTACACCAAAGCTAGCAGTGCGGTACTTGTTCAAGGCACAGTGGAGAGTGGTTCCACACATCAGCTGGAGTCCGACGAGGCTGCCTCATTTCTCCCACACCGTTCAACATTTTCCTGGAACAAATAATGAAAGATGTCCTGGAAGACCATAGTCACTATTGGAGGACAGATCATAAAGACATTGATGGGGTGGTAGGAAGTGAGGATGAATTGGCTGACCTTGTGAACCGTCTGGACAATACATTGACCAGATTTGGCATGGAGATCAATGCGGAGAAAACCAGGCTGATGAGAAACAGTGAGGAGCCAATCACAGCAAAGACCAGTCAGAGGACAAGAACTAGACTGTCAAACGGTTGAAGTATCTTGGCACCATCGTTAACCAAGAAGGATCAAAGTCTGGAGTCCTGGCAAGAACAGAGCAAACAACAGCCACTCTGACTAAACAAAAACCAGTCAGGAGAGACAATAACGTCGCTCTCAGACCCAAGTTGAAACTCCTGCATGCACTCCATCTTCTTGTGCACATGCGAATCATGGACTTTGACAGCAGAACTGCAAAAGAAGATCCAGGCAGTAGAAATTATATGCCTCAGAAGGCAGCTCGGCATCTCCTATACAGACCTTGTCTCGAATGATAACTGGTGCAGCACCCATTTATACAGCACCCACAACCCAGGTGGGGTGCAGGATCCGGAACCATAACAATAACATTATGCAGCAAATAATCAAACAGGAGTAGCTCTTCATTACTTCCCAAGGGAAATAGTTCAGTATGGTACCTGGGGCTAGAGACAATTTCTATTCATTATAGGGCAGATCCCAGGTTCAGTGCTGGTTGTTTTTGCTCTGCCAGTTTGTCAGAGTGTGAATTTGTTGCCCACCTAGCTGGAGTTGCCCTCTGGGTATAAGCACATTGGCACCAATTCTCAAGCAGGTAGCTTATTGCCTGATACCATTGCAAGTTATGTCCACCATTCTCAAGGTGGTGGTTTGTTGCCTGGTAGTGGCACAGTGAGTTGATTTGATTCTGTTGTGTCACAAGGTGTGAAATTCAGTCCCTGTTTTTTGTTGTACAAGAGAAATTTTTGTTAAGCAAAGAATCAAATGAAGTGAAACCCTTCACTGAAGCAGCATAACCATATAACAATTACAGCACGGAAAAAGGCCATCTCGGCCCTTCTAGTCTGTACTGAACTCTTACTCTCACCTAGTCCCACCGATCTGCACTCAGCCCATAATCCTCCATTCCACTCCTGTCCATATAGCTGTCCAATTTACCTTTAAACGACAACATTGAAACTGCCTCAACCACTTCTGCTGGAAGCTCATTCCACACAGCTACCACTCTCTGAGTAAAGAAGTTCCCCCTCATGTTACCCCTAAACTTTTGCCCTTTAACTCTCAACTCATGTCCTCTTGTTTGAATCTCCCCCACTCTCAATGGAAAAAGCCTATCCATGTCAACTCTATCTATCCCCGTCATAATTTTAAATACCTCTATCAAGTCCCCCCTCAACCTTCTACGTTCCGAAGAATAAAGACCCAACTTGATCAACCTTTCTCTGTAACTGAGGTGATGAAACCCAAGTAACATTCTAGTAAATTTTCTCGTAAACACGAGGAATTCTGCAGATGCTGGAAATTCAAGCAACACACATCAAAGTTGCTGATGAACGCAGCAGGCCAGGCAGCATCTTTAGGAAGAGGTACAGTCGACGTTTTGGACCGAGACCCTTCGTCAGGACTAACTGAAGGAAGAGCTAGTAAGAGATTTGAAAGTGGGAGGGGGAGGGGGAGATCCAAAATGATAGGAGAAGACAGGAGGGGGAGGGATGGAGCCAAGAGCTGGACAGGTGATTGACAAAAGGGATATGAGAGGATCATGGGACAGGAGGCTCAGGGAGAAGGAAAAGGGGGAGGAGGGGAAAAACCCAGAGGATGGGCAAAGGGTATAGTGAGAGGGACAGAGGGAGAAAAAGGAGAGAGAGAGAAAGAATGTGTGTATATAAATAAATAACGGATGGGGTATGAGGGGGGAGGTGGGGCATTGGTGGAAGTTAGAGAAGTCAATGTTCATGCCATCAGGTTGGAGGCTACCCAGACGGAATATAAGGTGTTGTTCCTCCAACCTGAGTGTGGCTTCATCTTTACAGTAGAGGAGGCCGTGGATAGACATATCAGAATGGGAATGGGATGTGGAATTAAAATATGTGGCCACGCATCTGACTATCCACATGATCAATGCCTCTCATAATCTTGTACACATCTTAACATGTGCTAAAAATGATCAGGCCCATTGGCTGCTGATGTTAAATGAGCAACCAGAATGAATAAGCGAACCACCAGAAGGGTGTCTGCACACGTGACCCTCACCATGTCATATTCAATTGTGATCAACTTGAGTGCCACTGTCTTTTTACAGGATTTGCAAACAAGGCAAAGGTTTACCAACACCCATCCAGTGACACCATCTTTTCCTAGTTTCCATGAGACATTTCGTTCAAAGGAGGAATTCACAAGGAGTGTCGAACATCCCCTTACACCAAACAGTTTTGTGAAAAATTCACACGGAGTGTCGAACATCCCCTCACACCAAATAGTTTTGTGAAAAATTCACAAGGAGTGTCAAACATCCCCTCACACCAAACAGTTTTGTGAAAATGATGTCAACATTGAGCAGCCAAGATATTTTCATCATGAATTCCTTCCGAGCCTGGAGGGAATTGTAGCCTTGTACAAATTCATGAAACTAAAATCCGCAAATCCGTTACCTTGATGCATCAATCATGGAAAGCATATGTGATGACAACCTGTATACAAATATTTAAAGATGATGGAATTACAAGATGAAATGCATGCTTTTGGAAGAAATCATGAATGAAAAGTTAACCCTGTTTCTTTTTCCATGGAAGTTTTCAGCATTTTAATTCTCACTTTATATTTCCAACATTTGTGATTTTTGATTGTTGTATAAAACGAGATCTGATAAAGCTGGGGAGATTTCATTCCGGTGAGGTTTCATGATTTTCCATTATATATACTGCCTGTAACCTATAATGTTAATAATTGGTCTGAAATATCCTTCTGGCTCTTGGAACTATAATTCCATTCTGTGCAAACACTTACCTGGTTTCAAATAAAAGGTTAATTGCATTTATCAGTAAAGTGGCTCAGAGCCAATCCATATTCCTTACAGGATTCTTGATTATTTAACCATTTAAAGACTGTGACAGAAGGATTAATTAGATTATGAAAACACTCAGTCCTCTTTTATTGTCATTTAGAAATGCATACATGCATTAAGAAATGATACAATGTTTCTCCAGAGTGATATCACAGAAAACAGGACAAACCAAAGACTAACACTGACAAAACCACATAATTATAACATATAGTTACAGCAGTGCAAAGCAATACCATAATTTGATGAAGAACAAACCATGGGCACGGTAAATAAAGTCTCAAAAGTCCCCGAGTCGATCAACTCCCAAGTCCCCGATAGCAGGCGGCAAAAGGAAGAAACTCCCTGCCATAAACCTCCGGGCACCATCAACTTGCCGATGCCTTGGAAGCAGCCGACCACAGTTAACACTGAGTCCATCTATCGGAAAACTTTGAGCTTCTGACTAGCCTCTGCAATTCAGCCTCCCGAGCGCCTTCGACCTCGCCCCAGCCACTGAAACAGGCAAAGCCGAGGATTTCGGGGCCTTCTGCTCCGGAGATTCTGGTTACCAAACAGTAGCAGTGGCAGCGAAGCTGGCATTTCAGAAGTTTTCCAGATGTTCCTCCGTATTCTCACGTCCGCCTCCATCATAAATAATAACCATTTTTCAACCATTTCCATCTCCAATGCCTTGCAATAAGTATATATTACCATTATCAGACAGAAAACAAATCATATGTAAACACAAGAGATCATACAGATGCTGGAAATTGGAAGAAACAAACTAAACACGCTTATTTTCATTTGTCTTGTTCAAAGCAATAAATAATTAAGTTTCATCAGGAAATCTGCAGGTGCCAAAATAGACAGACAAGTGATGAAGGGTCCTGATGACAGGTCTTGGCCAAAAACGTTGACTGTTTATTCTTTTTCATAGATACTGCCTGACCTGCTGAGTTCCTCCAGCATTATATGTTTGTTGCCCAGATAATTAAATTTCATGCCTTTATTGTGGATAATGATCGAAGTGATTGAACTTCAAGCATGAAAATCAGATTCCCAAGCTGTATTTGTTTTTGTTTTCTGTTATCAAAGGAATAAACATAATCAAGTCCCATAAAATTTTGTATGTTTTAGAAAGATCACCCTTTGGTCCAGGGAACATAGGCATATACTACTCAGTCTCAGCTCACATTGCCAATAACTACAGGTATAGATTGAGTAGAATTATCCATTTCTGTGGAAATTGTTTCAGGAGCCTTTGTTGTAATCCATTGAAATGGTCCACACAGTTCGTGGTGCGTCTCATCATATCCATTACAAGAACAGAAAAATGTATTTACTTATACACTTCAAAACCCTGTAATAAAGGGTTTCCCTAATTACTTGCTTCACTGCATGAAAACTTTATGAATCATATACAAGGGAAAACAAAATTTCCTGGTCTCTCACGATTTACAAGTGATATCCTTCCAAACGATGGCTTACTTTCACATTTCTCCATATTATATTCCATGTGATTTTTTTCCTAATCTCTTTACATATCTCTGTCTTCACACCTTCCTCACAGTCTATTCTCCCAAATAGCTCATTATCCTGAAGAAACTTGGATCGATCACTCTCAGTTATTTAAATCATTCCAAGTATGAAAACTACAGATTATAGGCTGGAGGTCTGGACCTGAATTTATATAGTGCCATATTCTGGGAATTTGTTGATCTTCAGTGCGTTGGTTTCTCCTTTGCTATTACTGTGCTCTAATCAGTACACCTATGCTCCTGATTGTCACTACACCAATGGCCCTTCACCGTTTTTGTGTATGTTACCACAATATGGATGCTCTCTCAAATACAGCAATTGTTCAATGTTACTGTATTTCTTTATTGCTAATTTTAATTAATTATACCATGCTCACTTATGTGACTCATATTTATTTTCAACAGTCACCTTTTAACAATGAATGAGAAATGTTTACACTGCAAGCAAATTTCTTTGTTTCTCCTATCATTGCTGCAACACCCTTTCGATTTTTGAAATTCCTTAGGATCACTTATCTTTTTGGCAATATAATAATCTGCTACTATTTACTACTTTCTAATAGCCACAATTGGACTACATTTTTATGTAAGAACAATTTTTCCAACACTTATACAATTTTCTTGAAGAACTAAATAGATTAACATTTACGTAGAACTTATCTACAGCCATAATCAATCTCAGTCAACTTGACCTTTATACTTTCCTATGTTTTATTTAGATTTGCCCAGTTCTAGCCTTATCACAATTGCAAACACGATAAGATTCTATTACATTACAATCACTCTTTCCAAGAGACTTCCTTATTGCAAGTTTAGCAATTGATCCTGTTTCATTGTTCTCTACTGTATCTAAGATTGCCTTTCACCTCAATACTATTACTAAAAAAAATTGCTTTTCCAGTCTTGGGGAGTATCAGCTTCCTAGTTACATGCACCTTTATTTTCTTGTTTTACAGTTTACCCAAAACTTCATTCCTGTTATGTAACTCCCATTGTTGTAAACAGCCTCATAAATTTTAGCTCCACCCAAAGGATTGCTACAACATCCAAATTTTCTGATAAAAACTTTGCTTCCTTTATCCAACTTTTGTCATCAAGGTTGAGTAGAACTGTCTATTTCCGTGGAAATTGTCTCATGAACCTTTGTTGTAATCCATTGAAATGGTACACAGTTCTTGATGCATCTCACCACATCCATTGCAAATGCAGAAAATGTATTTAATTATACACTTAAATACACCCATAATAAAGGGTTTTCCTAATTACTTGCTTCACTGCATGAAAACTTTGAGTCATATACAAGGGAAATCAAAATCTCCTAAACTCTCAAGATTCACAAATGAAATTCTTCCAAACAATGGTTTACGTTCACATTTCTCTGTATTATATTCCATGTGATCTTTTTTTCGCTATTCTCTTAATACATCCCAGTCTTCACATCTTCCTCACAGCTCCCATTGGTGTAAACTGTCCCATAAATTTTAGCTCCACACAAAGGATTGCTGCAACATCTTGATTTTCTGTTTTTATCCAACTTTTGTCATCAAGGTTTCCACTACATTTTTCTCCTCTTATCTGAAAGTAACTCTCCTGGAATATTTGTTCAAGTTTAAAGTTAAAATTTCAAGTTTATTGCCATGGGCATATGTAATCAGGTGACTGTTGAATATCATTTTTTATTCTTAAAGTCCACTTTTGTATTCACTTTGGTTATGCTAAAATAGCTGCCTGTGCCTTTAAGAGAAAATAGTGATGTCATATTGCATGGGTGGAGTAGAACGAAGAATTGCCATGTTCTAGAGAGGACGACGTTCAAATGCTTTCCCCACATTTGGTGAGGAAAGATGAATAATATTTGATAATATCCATGTAAATTCATTTATACTTGTTTGTAAATCTAGAATATCGGTAATTTGACATGTTTTACATGTAGATGCTTTAGATTTTTGTGAGTAAATTGATCAGCGCTGGAATAGCGCTGGAATAATGCGAAGTTCATTATTGGCCTAGTAAGTTCATCATTTTAGTAATTCAACTCCAAGGCAATATATTGTAAAAGTTTATTTTTGTCTGCCTTTATTGTTTCATGACCGAATGTGAAGGTAATGGAGTAATGAGAATGTGTTAATCTCTGTTTACATTGTGTGAGCAAGGAGAACTCATTTCAGGGTCTAGCCTATATGTGTTTGGAAGCTAAGCATATGTGTATCAAAGTATCTCTTAGTTAAGATGAGATGTATTTATTCATATTTTTGATGTTGTGTATAAGGTACAGGGTTGGTGGGAATCTAATGTTGTTTGTATTTTTTTTAAGAATTGCCACTACTGCATTGGTTTTGTATATTTTGTTTTAGTTATTTTCATACTGCATATATAACAAGGGCATGATCTGAAATTTAGCTGAGATTGTAACAGTGGAAACTGTTCTTTTTAAATTCATTTTGTCATTTTATTTTGATACCCTCTTTCTCCATTAAAACATCTAAAACAGATAAACTAATTTAAGACCCAAGAAAGTATTTGTTGTCCTGTGTGTGTAGTTTTCCCCAGGCTACACAACATACGTACTCAGGGAACACACATCAAAGTTGCTGGTGAACCCAGCAGGCCAAGCAGCATCTCTAGGAAGAGGTACAGTCGACGTTTCGGGCCGAGGCCCTTCGTCAGGACTAATGTCAGAACTTCGTTAGTCCTGACAAGGGGTCTCAGTCCGAAATATCGACTGTACCTCTTCCTAGAGATGCTGCCTGGCCTGCTGCGTTCACCAGCAACTTTGATGTGTGTTGCTTGAATTTCCAGCATCTGCAGAATTCCACGTGTATACATACTCAGGGCATGTAATTTAGCTTTTTACAGCAACAATGCAGTACATTTCAAACATAACCACATAAATTACATTATCAAATTATTGTATATTATACAGAACGTAAGTTGGTACCACTTTGCCAAGGTTAATAATTGATTTGGTATCATCTCAAAACTATAATTAGAAGAGGTTAGTGGCATACTAAAAGGAAAGAAATAATAAATTCAACTAAAAATCATTTAGTTTTCGAGGAGATGGGTCATACACTATCTGTGGCAGGAAAGAAATTGATGTAGGGTCAACAAATAATTTTCCTTCCACAGATGCTGCATGACCCACAGAGTTCTTCCAGCACATTGCTTGTTACTCAAACTTTTGTACTGATATGTTGTGTTAAAAACAAAAGTACATTTTAGCAAAATGTAAACTTTGGAATCAAATATACGACATATGACAATTACACTGACGATCTTAGTTTTTGGGAATAAACAGTCCTCAAAACCATTGAAAGGCATGCAATTAATGGATGGACTCCCATAAAGAAATGTTCCGCATATCTACAAGTAGTATACGAATTGTTTTGCCAAGTGTTATCATGAATATAAATAGAGAAAGTTCTTCCAACATGAGAAAATAACTGAGGTACTATAAAGAACACTAAAAAATTCAATAATTTAAACTGTGTTTTACTTTTACCATTGCTTTTTGCAATAGCAATTACTGATACCAAAGATCTGTTGGAATCATTATTTAAATACAAGATTTCTCATATTTACTATTTTATTGAATCTTGTAGATTTTTTTAATGTCTTGCGCTATACTGCTGCCACAAACCAACAAATTTCACGATGTGTTAGTGATAATAAACATGATTCTGAATATCTCACTTGAACAGCTACAATGCTTCCATAATTTTTGGTGGCTATTTTTGTGTTCTCAGAATACCTTAAATAACATTCCTGTGGCTATTGTTGCCATTCAGATTGCATTACAAAGTACTGATGAAAACCAACACAATTTTCAAAATGCTTCATGTACAATTCAAATGTAGGAGGATAAATTTACACAAATATGCTCTAGAGTTTTTAAGCAAAATCGCCACAAAGTAAGTGGTGTTCTGTGGAGAAGGAAACACATCTAGCATTTCATGTCTTTCCACTACATCTGCCAGAGTATTTTATACATTTTCTGCTTCTATTTCCAGTTTCCAGCATTTGCTAATTGATAACCATGGACCACAGCATTACACCAAAACCTCCTGAAACTGACTTAAAGGCCAGGACTTTGATTGATGTAATCAGACCCCATAGGTCGGCCAGAGTTTGTCTTCCCAACAAACATCTTTTTAAAAAAAATTTTGGTAAAAGTCACATCTATACCCTCAAATTTGTTATTTTTCAGTGCTGTCACTTTTGAAATGCATTTAAATGCCCTGACATTGTTTTCAGCATTTCAAAAATCTTTAATAATCAAACAAGCAATCACAAAAATAAAGAAAATATTGTAAATGTAAAGGAAATACATTTTAAAACATTTTAAACTATTTAAGAACATAGAAATATAGAAATCTGCAGCACATTATGGGCCCTTCGGCTCGCGGTATTGTGCCAACCATGCAACCTACTCTAGAAACTGCCTAGAATTTCCCTACAACATAGCCCTCTATTTTTCTAAGCTCCACGTACCTATCTAAGACTTTTAAAAGTGCCCTATTGTATCCGCCTCTACCACTGTTTCTGGGAGTGCATTCCATGCATCCACCATTCTCTGTGTGAAAAACTTACCTCTGACATCCCTCTTGTACCTACTTCCAAGCACCTTAAAACCATACCCCTTTGTGTTAGCCATTTCAGCCCTGGAAAGAAGCCTCTGCCTATCCACACGATCAACGCCTCTCATCGTCTTACATTTTTTAAATGTATTACAACACAAATCAGGTTTTAAAACAGTCACTAAACTCATTACTACCTTATTTTCTAACAGCTGTAAAATCTCCATTGAAAAAAAGTATGTTATTCCCAACCTAAATCTTGCTTGCAGTTGGTAGCGTAACGTTGTCTCCAGATTATACTTATGCACCAACTTTCTCTAGAGATCATTAAAGAAACAGAGCAATGCAGTACCCCCACAGGGAAACTTCAACCTATATAAACCATGTTTCTTCATAATTCTATTTAAGAATTCTTATTGAGACCCACAGGAGTTGGATATTGAATTATTTAATCAATGTCAAGCCATGTATGGCAAGCTAAATATAGAAAGAGAAAAAGTAGTGGTATTAAGAGTTAGAATTAGAAAAACTGATTTATTTTAAACAACTGATTTGGAGACACAAGAGAGACTACACTGCAGATGCTGGAAATCTGGAGCAACTCACACAAAACACTGAAGGTTAGACAGCATCCATGGAGGAAAATGAATAGTCAATGATTCAGGCCTAGATCCTTCATTAGAACTCAAAGAATCTTGAATTTGTAGGAATGAATCTCCAAACATATGAGAGTTAATTTTTAGTTTTAGCATGAAGAGTTAACATGCTATGTGCTAAATTAAATGAGATTGTTTTCCAAGTTTGTAGTAGGCATCCATGTCAAATGTATAATATTTTACATATTTTAATGACATATGCCAATGTAACAAATTTTGTGTGGCTCTGCAGAACAAGTCGGAGTATTTAATTCAAGGTAGAACCTTCCACAGAAAGCAAACTAAAAGGCGGCAAAGAATGGTGGGATTAAGGAAGTTTAGATGCAGAACAAAAGCATACGGACATTTGAAACTACGCAACACATTAAGGCAATCATCTCAATTATCCTAAATGCTAAATCTTGAGTCTGATTATTGACATTCATCTAAAACGCATAAACATATCAACGTATTAAATCCAGGAATTCTTTATCTGTAAGCAGAGCAGAGGGCCATTGTCATATACACTGTGTAATAATTTGATTTTTTTTTGGAGCAAACCTAAACAACCAGAAATCTACATTTTCTGCTTTCATGAATTTCCATCCATACGTTTTCAGGACAATTTCAAACAACAAAGACTAGATCTGGCCAGGGTAGGAATGACTTTGGGACAGTTGTTGTCCCAATTTCAGTCAAGCTCAAAGCAGACACTTTACTCCAGTGGAGCCTGACCCAACCATTAGGAGCTGCTCCTAAAAAGTTCCAACTCCCAGGAACCCCTACACTTCACCTGATAATTCTCCTGGTAGGATGCACTTGGCATTTTGCTGTTTCTGTCTCACAGCGTACTCAAACCCAAAAGACAACTCAGTGAGACCAAGTCTATTTGACAGGCAGTATTAAGGGAATAATCCCACCACTTTGCCACAAAACCCAGGGTTCTGGAGGATTAGGAATAATGGTAGCTAAATGAGGGTAGCAGTGAGTATGAGGAGAAATACAACAATTGGGCAGTGGCTAGAGGAGGTGGCAGTGAGTAGAGATTACACACAATACTCCAGCTGTAACCTAACTAATGTTTTATATTATTACTATCTTGATCAGTTAATAAATGCAAGAATGCCTTCTTAACCATCGTGTTAATGCTGCTGCTGCCTTCAGAGATCTTTGCACAACTACATCACGGTACTCAACACTTTCTTAAGGGCATACAGTACTATTCCATATGGACATCCTAGCCTTACTAGTCCTTCCAAAATGCATTACATTACCTTTTACAAGATTTAATTCCATCCATCATTGTTTTGTTAGTTAAGGGGTAAATATTGGACAGAATATTGACACCTGGGAATGTTGTCAATATCTTTGCTTCTATCTCTTCTGAAAGACAATTCTGCATTGTACCAGAAATATTAGTTCAATGTGTTGTTGGGTGTGTATCTTCCAAAACTAGTGCTGAGATAATTTTCATGGACATCCTTAAAGCAAACATAGGCATACCACAAAAAATATCAGCAAAGGCACATTGATTGGGAAAAGTAATAATAGGCACAGAGTATAATTCTAAAGGCAAAAGTACTGAGAATGCTGAGACATAACTAAGAGAGATATACATCTCATTTGAGAGTATTTAGAATGAACCCTTTCTGAAAACAAATTGAGTTTACAAGATGAAATGTGCTTTTTGTTTAATCATGAAGAATGTCTTTCATGCCCTCTGTAGATAAGCCAGATTGGTTTTCCAGATAACACACATCTGATTTTTTGGCATCTGCGGATGTTCTCTTATTTGTGATTGGTTTTCCAAATATCCATATGTATTTAATGTGGCAAACTGCATTTTGACCTTCAATGCAAAGGCTTGGAGTTGAAAAACAGGGAGGTTTTGTTATAATTGTACAGTATGTTGGTGAGGTCTCATCTGGAATACCGTGTGCAAGTTTGGTTGGTTCCCTTACTTAAAAATCTTTTGTAGCATTGGAGGCAATACAAAGCAGATTGGGAAGAAGTCAAAGTAAATTTATTATCAAAATACTTGTACAGAATGTCAGTATATACTAATCTGAGATTCATTCTCTTGCAGGCAGTTACAGGAAAGGGGTATCCAACCAAATGAGATTAAATAATTTGGTTCTGTATCCCTTAGCGTTTAGAGAATGAGGGGTAATCTTGTTCAAACATACAAACTCCTAAGGAGAATACTGGAATATTTTCACAAGTGGAGAATCTCAAACAAGGGAACGTAACAACACGGAAAACCGAGGTACTGTACTTAGAAATTTCTTCTCAGTGAAGCCCTGGCATTCTTCGCCTCAGCAGATAGTGGAAGCTGGATCAGTAGAAGATTTACAGTGAATGTGTGTAACTATTTGATAGATTGAGGAATAGATGGTTCTGGAGAACTGGCACAGGAGTTGTCATCAATAAGCTCTGATCATGCTAAATGGCAGAATAGGTCTGATGAGTCCACTGGCCTCTGCTCTTATTTTGTGTGCATTCACTTTATATTCTTGTATTTATATTTTTTAAATCAGGGAAGCAGGTTAGAGCACCATGAATATCAACAAAATAAAGAGATAAAAATTATAGTCTGCTTATCATTTTTCAGTACTGGCAGTTTGTCAGCAAAAGGTTATGCTTAAGTAACTATTTCAAGGTTTTTAATTCAGAATTTCACTCTTGATTAATCATACAATCTCTTCATGATCATTTAGTTTCAATTACTAAATACAAATATTAACCCCATTTTCAAAATACAACCTGCAAAATTAAATTTGTAACTTAATAAATTAGTTCAGTAGCCCTGAGAATACAATAACCTAGAGGGAATTATTGCAGCAAAATAGAACTAAATTTATTATCAAAGTACATACATATATATCACCATATACTACCTGAGATTTGCAATTACCATTACAAAAAACACAGCAGCACCTCTACTTCCTTAGAAGTTTCCTAAGATTTGGCATGTCCTAAGACTTTCACAAACCTCTATTGCCACAGCAACAACCTTGCACTCAACGTCAGTTAGACCAAGGATTTAACTATAGACTTCGGGAAGGAGAAGTCAAGGGAACACACACCAGTCCTCACCTTGGAGAGGAGGATGCTGACTGGTTGCACTACGGCCGGGTATGAAAACACCAAAGCCCTTGGAATGGAAAAACCTACAACAAGTAGTCCATTCTATCATGGGCTGGTTGCACTATGGCCGGGTATGAAAACACCAAAGCCCTTGGAATGGAAAAGCCTACAAGAAGTAGTGGATACAATTCATTCCATCATGGGCTGTGCCCACCATTGAGCACATCTATAAGGCATGCTGTCAAAGGAAAGCAGCATTCATCATTAAGGATCCTCACCATCCAGGCTATCTTCTCACAACTGCTATTGGGGAGGAGGCACCAGAGCTTCAGGTCTCACACCACAAGGTTCAGGAACAGTTATTATTCCTCAACCATGAAGCTCTTGAACCAGAGGGGCTAACTCAATGACAATCAACACTGGCGGACATCGACGGTGATCTGTACACCCATGACTTTGTGACTAAGCGCAGCTCAAATGGCATCTATAAATATGCTGACCACACTACAGAATTTCAGATGGTGATGAAGAGGCATACAGGAGTGAGACAGATCAGCTGGTGGAGTGGTGCCACAGCAACAACCTTGCACTCAATGTCAGTTAGATCAAGGGTTTGATTATGGACTTCAGGAAGGAGAAGTTGAAGGAACACACACCTGTCCTCATCGAGGGATTGGAAGTGGTAAGAATGAGCAGTTTCAAGTTCCTGGCTATCAACGTCTCTGAGGATCTATCCTAGGCCCAAAATATTGATGCGATTACAAAGAAGACACGGCACTGGCTATATTTCCTTAGGAGTTTGAGGAGGCTTAGTATGTCACCAATGACAAACACAAATTTCTACAAATGAACTGTGGAGAGTATTCTTACTGGTTGCATTACTGTGTGATATGGAGGGGCTGCTGCACAGGAACAGAAAAAAAAACTGCAGAAAGGCGTAAATTCAGTCAGCTTCATCACTAGTCTCCCCAGCATTGAGGACTCCTTCAAAATTTGATGCCTCAAAAAGGCAACATCCATCATCAGGGACCTCCATCATCCAGTACATGCCCTTTTCAAGGATGTGGTAGGACAGCCTTAAGACACACACTCAACGTTTCAGGCACAGCTTCTTCATCCACCATCAGATTTCTGAATGGACAAATCCATTAACAAACATTTTACTTTTTCCCCTCTTTTTGCACTACTTTCTTTATATCTACACTAAAGCAGGGATCTAATTCCTTATCTTCAAAGTTAAGCAGGAGTTATTTTTGTTCAAGGAATTAATTTTGTTAATAGGCTTTGAAAAGGAATGCAGATGTTGCTCATGTCACATTATTTGTGTATACCCCTGAAGAGAGCAGATGTATAACAATAAAATCTGCTGCTAGTGCCCATACCTTAACAATTCACCAGAGATTAACTTAAAACCTTTCAAGATTTTTGACTGGAATGCATTTCTGATTCCCATGTGGTAACTTAGCTTAAAATATCAATGGTTATGTTCAGCTTTACATTAATGGGCAACTGACTGTACTGTCATTATTCAATATTTCGTTTATTCTGCATTTTTACATCATCAGCTTTACCATTGATCCATTGCAAATGTAACATATATCAAGTTATTTTATCTTCAGTTTTTCTGTACACTCTTCCACTTAATACACAAAATACATGCTGTGACAGCCTGTGGATAGTTCTCCTTCTCAAGAATGTAAGTGGAACTATCACCATGGTCTTTATTTTGAATTTTCTGATGATAGCAGAAACTGGTTTTGAATAAAACTGCAGTTCATCCTATTAACAGTGACACACAATGTTAAAATACAATGCATCCTCCCTCCACCATGTCATGCCTATCAACATTAGTTTGATATGCCTTGTTCATATTGGTCAGTAGATCAGTGCATAGTTTTCATTATCCCAGTAAATATCCTTAATGCTCCTCATTCTGATAGAACTGAAATCCAAATCATAAAAAGGACAATAAGTGATAACCTGCAGAAATATTTTGAACTGTAATAACCTGAATTTTAAAAAATAGCAAAAGTAGTACTCATTACTCCTCATAATCCAGATGGCTAATCTGCTACTAAAGCGAATACCATACAGGTTCATTGCTAACAGTGAGCAGCAAAATTACTACAAATATTATTTCTAAAAAGCCATTGGGGACATTCAGTAGGTGATGTTGTGGAAAATAATTTGAATTTTATTTTGTTTACAGATTAGATGTACATTGTTTAGCATAAAAGTGACACTGAAAATGGTTTTGTTTACAGGTACAAGGATATAAAGCTTCCTTCTCAAATCAACTGGCTTTTAATTAGTTCATGTTTAATCCCAGTATAAAAAAAAAGTCTACACCTATTCAAAGAATTCTCTTAGCTGCCCTTAAAAGTGTATTAAATCCAATTCAATTGCTCAACAGTTTGTATTCCCTCTCAAGATTTGTACAATGAGCAATTGGTAACATTAATAAGAATTTTTTTAATAAACATATACATTTCCCTATTACCCACTCTCCATAACTTTCATTACTCTTCAAAAGTAAATTTTTCCTCAGAAATTCTGTCCAACACCAGGCCTGCATTATGATAATGTACAACACTGCTTCTTGCTGTATGGTACAATGAGTACACAAACCCAACCAAAAGAACTGCATTTGTTGTTAGTGCAATTTTCAAAGCTCCCAATGTCACAGTACAAATTAAATTCCAAATATGTATCTGTCAAGATAAAAATGCAACATAATTTCATCCACATATGATTATTTTATGGTATTGTGAATTACAATTACAAAGTGCTACAAGGACACTGGGGCACTATTGTAATATCAGGTTTGTGTTAACTTAGAAATCATGATGGGGAGAAGATGCTCAAATTGCACTGCGGGATTCAATTTCATGCGTTCCAATTCTGATACTTTAAACAGATTTTAGACAACTTTATATTCTCTATATTTTGTAGGGATGGTGGGGGTCAGGAGTCAGCTAAATTACAAAGATTATGTTCAGAATAAAATTAGTATTCCTAATGATTTTAACAAATGTATTGCTTAAAACATGTACATTGCAAGTACGTATAACATTAAAGACTTCTGAAGACTTTTTTGAGTAAGTAATGTTAATCACTGTGTTGTATAAATTATTTAGTACCCCTTTTCTTTTAAATACTGTAATTTTCTCTCTTTTCATCCAACAGTGTGCAAATTCTTGAGAATATATTGAGGATTTAGTCTGCAAGTTATATAATAACGATCATAGATAGTTCATTTAAAATTAGTTTAAACTTAGATGCTATTTTAGGCACTAATGAATATAAAGCCCAACTTATACTTGAAAACTTACAGGATCCTGTAGAAATCTGATGTTGCATGCGGCTTTGAATTAAATATTTTATAAAATATAAAAACATGAAATTTTGGAATTATGCTGTACTATTCAGTTTCCCTTCACCTTCCAAATTAATCCTGATCTGCTGAAGACTTCAAGAGATTACTCCGTATGCATACTTTCCATTAATCATTTCTCAGTACTTTTAAAAAGTTGCACCCCACTCCCCTTTTGCTTTTTTGTTGGAAAGATTTAATGATACAGAAAATACTAATCTCTGTTACTCACCTCCACCATGAACCTCAATCCAGTGTAACTAGATTGAGGTACATTGTGTAAAATAGGGTATTGCTAACCACCTGAGTTATTTCAAAATATAACTTTCATAAGTTATGCAGAACTGACAATACAATTTTTAACTTGCTAACTTAAGATTAAGCTGCAGTGTACTACAGAAAGCACTGGACCTTTTTTTTAGAAAACATATAGTGCTATTTCTTTTATTTATACAAGATACAGACATTGGCAAAATATAATTTTGGAAAAAAATGTGTACACTTGTAAAAACATGAATAATGTCATTCTTTTTACACAATATCTGGAAAAGTAAATTAGCTGAAAGAACTCTGCCACCACGATGCTTTGCTAGACCACACAATACAGGAATGAAGCGCATCTGGAAATACAAGTAGAACGTGGAAAGGCGGAGGAGGCCTTTAGGCTCAATGGTATATCACTGAAGAATTTTCTTTTAAAAGATGAAATTGTAAAAAAAAATAATTCAAATAAAAACAGAAAATATACTATTACCATAATACATTGCAGCTTCAGAAGCATATCGGAAAAAATTAACTATAGCGCAAACAAAAAGGAAGTAACAAAATACAGAATATGCTGAGAATGTGTTCAGCCAGTTAGCACAAAAACTGTAGCACTCCAAAAAACTGAGCAATAAGACAAACTGATAAATGGCCTCATTTGCCATCAATAGTTAATATGAAGCTAAATTGTTCTTGAATACAGTATCTAATCTTGGGTCCAGTAATTATAATGGCAGGGACCATGATCTGCAGCTGACTGGTTGCAACTAGATTGTTAGTTTCATCTCTTAAAAGAGTTGACACCATGTTGCAAAAAAAATGTCCATTTAATGGATTTCCAAGTCAAAGGACATACAACTTTCAATTCAAGCTAAAGCTCCAATCCATGACACAATACAATGGAGAGAGAGAGAGAGAGAGAGAGAGAGAGAGGAGAGAGAGAGAGGGAGAGAGAGAGAGAGAGAGAGAGAGAGAGAAGTTAGTTCAGTAATCAGCATGAACTTAAGTTTCCAAGTCTTTAACAATTAAAGGACACAAATATTCCTTTTTTGTACAAATGATGAGAAGCAGATGCTTTCTAAATTGAAAATAGTTCACGATAGCCCCTCCACCAAAACAACATCTTTATGATGTCGAGAGATATGTTGGTTCTTTTCTGAAGGCCTTCGGAAGCCCTTTTTGCAGTAATCACAACGATGAGGATAGTCCTTTGTGTGAATAGAAATAACGTGTCGTTTAAAGCCCGAGGCATCGGTAGTGCTATACTCACAGTACTCACACTGATAAACTTTTTTGCCACTGTGGGTCTTCATATGCTTCTTGAGCTCAACCTGTTGACGAAAGCCCTTTTTGCAACGTTTACATCTGAATGGAAGATCCTTGGTGTGGACTGAAAGAATATGCCGACTAAGAACAAAAGGATCTGCAATTTTAAAGTCACAGTGCCTACACTGGTGCAGTTTTTTACCCTTGTGAGTTGACATGTGTTTCTTGAGCTCTGAGGGTCGATGAAAACCCTTGTCACATACCTCACATTTGTGTGGATAGTCCTTGGTATGGACTGAAATAATATGGCGCTTCAGATCACTGGAGTTAGAACTCCTGTGATCACAATGTGTACATTGGTGGGTTTTGTGTCCTTGATGAATGGCTGTATGTTTCTGCAGTTCTTTGGCATCCGTGAATGTCATTAAACAATGCTCACACTTGAAAGGCAGATCCTTGCTGTGCTTTGTCTTCATGTGGGTCTTAAGATTGGAGGCATCTGCTGACTTATAGTCACAGTACTGGCACTGGTAGGGTTTCTCCCCAGTGTGGGTTCGCATGTGTTTCCTCAGTTCTGATGGATGGCGAAAACCCTTTCCACACTCCACACATATATGAGGGAAATTCTTGCTGTGCACAGCTAAGAGGTGTCGGTTCAGAAGCCCCTGTTCTGCAGTCTCATAATCACAAAATTTGCATTTGTGCATCTTTGTAGCTCCCTTTTCCCGGTGAACCAACTTATGGGAAACCAGAGCTCCTGGGTGAGTAAATCTCTTGCCACATTCATCACACTCATAGGTCTTCTCCACCTTGTTCATGAGCATATGGCTTTCCAGATGATTATGTAAACTGGTCTTCTTGTTGGTAGTGTAATCACAGTCTGTACACTGATATTTTTTCTTAGTCAGTTGCTCCGGATGATTCTTCATGTGCCTCTTCAGAAAGCCTCTGGACTTGAACTTTTTTCCACAGATCATACACGGATAAACTGTAATAGGATGCCCATCAGGCCCTATGATGATTGCTGTATCAGAATAAAGAAACAAAAGTAACTTAATTGGCATGATTGATAACAAGGATAGAGAAACAAAATTGAGAGAGGGATCATCAAAGTTCTTTAACTAAATTTTAATTCTTCACAAACCTATTTTATGTAGATTTAAGCAAAACCCTTTATTTGGAAATTTCTTGTCCCCAAGTACAATAAATCAAGACCTATCAGCTTCTCAGAGTAAAAGTAAACCCTTAATATTTGCTTCCAGCCCCAAATATTGAAAAGATCATCTGTGCAGATAAAAAAAACTGGAATATGGTGCAGGTTTGGGGGAATGGAAGGTTAAAGGAGTGAATAATGACATGACTCAGTAGCTTTATGAGGAAATGTGGTGATGGGAAAAAATAATGGGTTCCATTTTTTGACAGCCATTCACTTACAAGGTCTGGAAGCAAATGTTCATGCTTGGAGACATTAAAGCAGCCGGTATACTAAGTAATAAAAAGGTTCAATTTACCGAATACATTCACAGCATTTGGACACCCATTAAGTGCTAATCTTTGCAGAGTTCTACATATTTTTCTTTACTGAATGAGCATGGTGATTTGCCTATATTTTGTTACAATTTGCAAATCCATCTTCCAAAAACATCACACATCTATACAATGTAATCAGCCTTGGAGAACTCCCATCCATTGCCACCAAAAGCAATTCCCTTATCCCACACTGCTGGCTGCTACCTCCTACAAAAATCCACAAAACTGACTGTCCAGGTAGGCCAATTATCTCTGCCTGCTCCTGTCCCACTGAACTCGTGTCCTCATATGTCAACTCCCTTCTGTCCCTCTTTGTTCAGTACCACCCCCCCTACACCACGACACTTCTCATGCTCTCAATCTTCTCACTAACTTTCAATTCTTTGGCCCTGACCGCCTCATTTTCACCATGGATGTCCAGCACTTCTATCCTCCATCAAAAAGCTCTTTCCCTTTCTCTTATGGTCCACTCTCCTTTTCTCTCATATTCCTTACTCTGCAGCCCTTTACCTTTCCCACCCACCTGGCTTCAGCTATCACCTTCTAGCAATCCTTCTTCCCACCTCCCCCCTCCATTTTATTCTGCTGTCTTCCCCCTTCCTCTCCAGTCCTGAAGAAGGTCTCAGCCCGAAAAGTCGACTGTTTATTCATTTTCATAGATGCCGCCTGACTTACTGAGTGCCTAAAGCATTTTGAGTGTGCTGCTTTGGATTTCCAGCACCTGCAGACTTTCTCATAGCTAATACATTGTACTGCTGCACTACAAATTCAACCATGGAGTAACAGACTTACAAAATATAAAAAATGGCCCTTCAAGATAACTCATCCTTGCTAACTAAAGTACCTTCCTAAGCTACATCCAGTTGCCTATCTTTAGCCCATATCTTTCTAAACCTTTGCTATCATTCTATCAATTCAAACAGCGCCTTATAATTGTAAACACCTCTACTTCTTCCTGTGGCAGCTTGTTCCACATACCTGCCACCATTTGTGTTAAAACACTTGCCCTCAGATATTATATAAGTCTTCCTCTTTTCATCTTAAACCAATGCCCTCTAGTTGTAAACTCCCCTACCCTGAGCAAAAAAATATGAATATCCACCTTCATTAATACCCCTCATGATCTTGCACCAAGTTTCTGCAAAACATGTTGAGGTATAAAAGTGTCAAGAGACAGATGTTTCACTTTATGATCACCACATGATAAATTGCTCTCAGCATCACCAAAGGTGGTACCAAGAGAAGATTAGGAACTTACCTGCAAAGACTTAAAATAATTCTGTTTCAAAATAAATGACTGACCAAGTTTTCGTAATCACTCACTCACATCTAAGGGAACAATTTATTTGCAACAATAGAAGTATTCAGTCAGTGAATAAAGCAATATGTAATAAAATAAGATAATAAATAGAAGAAATTGATAGAATATATCCTTTCCTCCTATCAAAACAAAACCATTTCAACTACTTCCTGAGCATATGACTGTCTAAGTTTATTATTTGCTGCTTTAGGAGCAACAGGAGTCAATTAATGGAAATTTTTAAAAAATTAAAAATAAATTAATTATTTAAATTTGGGAGAAACGACATTACCTGCATATGTGAGAGCAAGAAAAATGCCAGATTTTTCTGTTTGGGTAGCTGTCTCCCCCGCCATCTGTCAGTGGATCACAAGCTTCCTGACTGACAGGGTGCAGCAAGTGAGGCTGGGGAGCATCATTTCTAGCACCCAGACAATCAGTACCGGTGCCCCCCAGGGATGTGTGCTCTCCCCACTGCTCTTCTCCCTTTACACTAATGACTGCACCTCACAGGATCCATCTGTTAAACTCCTGAAGTTTGCAGACGACACAACTGTCATTAGCCTTATCTGAGACGGTGATGAATCTGCATACAGACAGGTGGTGGAACGGCTGGCCCTCTGGTGTGGTCAGAACAATCTGGAGCTAAATACGCTCAAGACTGTGGAGATGATAGTGGACTTCAGGAGGAGCCCCCCAATACTCCCCCCACTCACTATACTCAACAGTATTGTGTCTGCTGTGGAGCCCTTCAGGTTTCTGGGTGTCACAATCTCCCAGGACCTGAAGTGGACACCCAACGCGGACACTCTTATCAAAAGGGCTCAGCAGAGGTTGTATTTCCTATGTCAACTCAGGAAGTACAACCTGCCTCAGGAGCTGCTGATTCAATTCTATTCACGAATAATCCAGTCTGTTCTCTGTTCGTCCATCACTGTCTGGTTTGGATCAGCTACCAAACAAGACAAGAATAGACTCCAAAGAACCGTCGGGGCTGCAGAAAGGATTATTGGTGTGAAGCTGCCCTCGATCCAGGACTTATATGCATCTAGAGTCAGGAAGCGAGCGAGCAGCATCATTGTAGACCCATCACACCCTGGGCATCACCTGTTCCAACTCCTTCCTTCTGGTAGGCGCTTTAGATCACTGCATGCCAGGACAAATAAGTACAAGAACAGTTTCTTTCCATATGCCATCAGTCTTATGAACACTTGAATTTTAGTCTATTATAAACCAAGTCCACCTGTACATACACAGGTATACCTCATTGTATATAGTTCACGATTATTTGCACTATTGTTTTGTTTGCTTTTTGATTCTGTACAGCGAGAGCTCAGGGAAAGCGGCATTAAATTCCCTGTATGCGTCCACATACTTGGCGATAATAAAGGATTCTGATTCTAAGTATTAAAGAGCCTTGCAAAAAATGTTTTCAATGCCAAGCAATGACTCATAATAAAAGATCAAGGAAAATTAAGTACCTGTCTGATATTGTCTACTTTCAAGTCTCTTCCTTTTCCTTGATTTTGGTTTTACCAGCCTGGTAAGCTCATTTGTTCCATCTGCCTGGAGGAGGTGACTGCCTGTTTCATTTTTGTTGTCTACAGCATCCGAACTGTTACCTGAGATGACAAAATGACCAGTTTCAGGTATCCATTTTATTTACAGATTTTAAGTTAATTCATATTCTATATAACCTCAAAAGCCACTTTATTATGTAGTTCTGCCGTTGTAGTCCATCCACTTCAAGGTTCAATGTGTTGTGCTTGCAAAGATACTCTTCTGAAGACCTCTGTTGTACCACTTGGTTATTTGAGTTACTGTCATCTTCCAGTCAGTTTTAAGTTGTCTGGCCATTCTCCTCTGACCTCTCTCATTAACAAGACATTTTCGCCCACAGACTTGTTGCTCACTGGATGTATTTTGTTTTTCACACCTTTCTATGTAAACTCTTAAGAAAATTCTTGACCATGCTTTTAAGCATTTGAGTTGCTGCCACATAATTGGCTGTTTAGATATTTGCCTTAACGAGCAGGTGGACCTAATAAAGTGGACACAGTGTATATAAATCACTCTCATAATTCATCAGCTTTAGCCATTACAGTCCTTACAAAGGGCTAGCCAAGCAATTTTAAAATATCAACTCAAATCAAAAGTGGATTTAGAAAAATTGTCAAACCCAGTAATTGGAGTTGATTTTGTTTCATATATCATAATTCTTTGCAAGCAGGAAAAAAATGAACTTTGATCCATTCACAGATTTGTATCAGTTACATGTGATATAGATCCAAAAAATTGTGCTGTTGATCTGACATTATCAATAATATGATAACAAAAACAATGTCAAAGTTCAACAAGTGCGTAACAAGTACTGCAACTGTATACATAGTCTCCTAGGTATCAATATCTGGCTTGCATGCAATAATTTAAAAACAGACTGAGCAAGCAGCTATGAGGTTAAAAATGGGTGCATGGTCTATATGATATATAAAATTACTGAATTAATCCAAAATTCTTGGAGGAAGTCTTCAACAGAAAACAAAAACCCAAGTCTTGTGCTTTCATTATACATACATTGACTGAAGAGTTTTAAAAATTGTCAGAGACCACCACTCACTGGCCTCAGTTAACATGTATCTACAACGTGCTACTGCAACAAAAGCTTTTGTTTTGTGAGCACTGATATCAGTGAACATATTTTTTATTTGATTTTCACAGCCAAAAATGGAATTAAATGATTTTATTTTAAAACTTCTCAATCAGTTAAGCAAGTTTTTCTCTTTTAAGTCAAACTTTTAGCTTCATTTGTGTTTAGGGTTATGATGTTCCCTAATTAATGGCTTAATTGCTTTGGTAATAGTCCGTAACTTATCTTCTGAGTGCACTGTGGTAACAATTTTCCACAAACTTATGACATTAACTACTCAGCACAAGAGATCAAACACTAGTTACTCAAACTTTATTCTAACTGGAAATAGCATTGATCACTGATCTTAACTGGTAGCTTTTAAAAAAAAAGATACTTACCATATGCAGTAGCCCAAGCTACCGGAACAAATGTTTTGCTAATATCTGTTTCTTCAACTTGTTGTTCATGGCTAACTGCTGCTTCATCTTCTCCTACTATGACTTCCATGTAAACTTCATCTGCAATGTCAGCACAATCTGGGGAAACAAGCACCAATAAAATCTATTTCAATTCCTTCAAATAAGTTAATTTTGCAAGTTTCGCACTTTAAAAAATCACTTGGAATCACAATTATTATGCAGATAAACAAATCTCTATCAGTTATGTATTTGCAAATTTGATTGGACCATAAGCATTTACTGAAAATGGAATTTTAGCCCAATCAGCCATGCAGTTCTAAACCTTCTTCTTGTGTACTTAACCCTGTGGAATACCACTGTAGCTCAAGCCCAGTGAAGAATGATTCAACATTATTCTGCTCAATATTGGATTTATACTGAAGGGATTATACAGAGGGAGGTTCTTCTAGTGAGAGGACGTAAAATGAGGGATTGTATAGTGAGAGGGTATACAGTAAGTGGTCTTAAAGTGGATATTGTACACTGAGTGGACCTGGTGGCCTTACATGGAGGGGATTGTACTACAGGTGGTTTTATCATGAGGGTATTGTACATAGTGGTCTTAGAGTAAGGGGATATACCCTGCAGGGATACTGAGGATTATGTGGGGGTGGGGGGTGGGGTTGGGTTCAATGAGTGGTCTTACAGTAGGGATTGTATAGAGTGACCATACTGACTGCATGGACAAGAGGGATTTAGGGGGCTATGGGACTTGCATCTCTGGGCAATGCATGATATAGAATAGAATCATAATTATGGATATGGTTGGCTGAAGTGTGTGCTTTTATCCAGTAAGACTCAATGACTCTTTATTGTTTATAAAATGACGTAAAGACTCATTGACCATGCAGATGAGAACACCTACTCAACACCACTGAAGTTCCAGAATACCAATCAGACAACATTAAGGCATTAATTCAAACTCTGAAGCAATTTATCTGCATGAAACAGGCCTATTATCGCCTGAAAATTGAACTAAAATGAAAAAAATTAAAGTCACTGAGACAAGAAGGATAACTGTACAGTGACTGAATTCATACCAAACATAAGTCAAGATGGTTTCGGCATTGCATACCAGTCGTAGCAGCCCCAGAACCTGACAGCAAGTACTCCTCAGAAGGCATAAGCATCAGATTAATTCCCTATTGTACGGCTTCTGCACTTACTAAGTAATTCAATCATTACTTCAGCACCATAGTCTTTCTGACCACTATCTGAAAGATGACAACTGTTATGAGATGTCATTGCCATAGATAAACATCACAGTTCAACATCATGGGGTCCTGAAATTCCCTATCCAACATGGTTCTGAAGTATTTTCACAAAAGGAACTGCAATGGTTCAAGATGGCCAACCCTTTTTAGGATTAAAAAATGCTGCTTCATTACGCACAAATCAACAACATAATATTTTTCAAAAAGTTGGTATTAACATTTATACCAGCAGATAAATGGGGTAAATAAACTGTTTGTATTTTAGTCTAAATGTAATCTTACACCTGGTCAAACCTTGAGTACCTTATTAAGTATAAGACTCCTGTTACTAGTGTCAATGCTGCCTCCATTCAATTCTGTCTTTATCTACTTCATTAAATTTATAAAATTTTCCAGAGCTAATGGTATATAAATAATCTATATATTCAACAGATAGTATGCAAATACATTAAATCCACAATATCTATTTTCAACTGATAAACATTTCCTTGTAGTAAAAATCATGCAAATTGTACAGTATGTACAGTTTATGATAGTATTATGTACACAGCAATAATTTGATTAATAAGCCACCTAGAATTTCTGGGTGTTCAAATTTTTGAAACAACAAATTTTAGGAGCAGTGAAATAAAACAATAGGCACTTACTTGCTTGAAGGTAGCAGTTCTCCTCATGCTGTGTTGCGTTCACTATGAGATAATCCATTGAAATGTATTAACTACTTAACTGTAGAACATGTATATACCACTTAAATTTAAAAATTGACCCAATTTTAATATAAATTACTAATTATTAGTTTTAGTTTAGGTGATTAGTTTTCTAAACTAGCAAGCCAGTGGTTGAAAACTGAATGCACTTTGCCAAGGAACATAGTGGAGTTCAATAAATCTTGTAATTCTGGGCTCAATATAATTACTGCAGCCTGGCTAATCTAGTTGACTAGCCAATGGATGAATGATATGATATAATCTCTTGAAGACCATGTAGAATAATCACTCAAAGCCTGCCTTTTCTGCCAACAAGTAGTGCCTGTATTACCCATACTCCAATAGTAGCCAAAATGTTTCACTGACAAGGCTGAACAGATATATTAAGATTAATTAAAATGGATTCAATTTTGCAGGATTTCCTCTCAAACAAGTCAGTGGTTTACTACTGTGCTCCTGAATGTGTTCCAATGGTGGACTTAGACATCAGGGGAAAAAAAACAGCAAAACTTCTGCTAATTCTGCAGTGGAGAATTTGCATGAACATTCTGTATCATGCAAATGTTCATTACTTCAGTTAAGGTAAAGAGCTATGCAAGTCTTAAGTAGAAGATAATCTGGATTTTTTAAAGCTCTTAAATAGCTTTTAAATGTCATACAGATTCAAAGATTTTGACAATCATTGCATTTGGTTTAACTGGCTGTCAAAATAGCTTTAGGATTTTTATGGGTGGCGATTAAATTATTCTCTTTTCCAACATTTGATTGTTTTACACTGGGGTAGACCCTGTAGGACAGGAATTGAATAAACTTCAAACCACATGGCATCAAACTGTCATCTACATTTCAGGCATCAAGAGACTACTCACATGACCTACTATTCTAATACTCATCATTAGTGGTCACAAAATTTCACCCAACACAAACGCCAAATTAAATTATTTTAAAGTACCTATCTTAGATTCAAAATTGCATTCTAATTGGTATTCAAGCAATGTCATCACAGTTTAAGGTGGATTTCTAAAAGATGCTTGGAAACAGTAATCCATTCTGACTCACTAAATTTCTTTAACTTGCTCTGGAAGGACTGTATTTACATTGGGGCTCTATTTTATTAAGTACAAAACCTTTTTAGAAATCTGTACTTACTGATATCCTCATCTTCTTGATTAGGGTCATTAACAGTCATGTACACCATTTTCTCTCGCGATATTCTGCCCACGTTGCCCTGATCCAGTAGTCCAACCCCATGATCATTATCAGGTTCACTTTCGCCGATGTCTACAGTTCCACCTTAAGTTGCACAACACAAAAATTCATTATATTTCACCATTAAGCTAAAAATCCCCATGAATTGCACATGATCACTTTGTAAAAATAATTATTTACCTCCCCTTACACCACTCTTCTCCCCTATCTAAACACTTAAATTATGTGGAAACTTCAAGGGAATTTACAATGAAACAATGGAAGTACAAGATAAAATGGAAATTGTCTCGAATAGCTTTTGTTCTTTAAGAGTTGTCCCAAATAAGTGGCTGCCCTGATTAACTGATAGCCCAATTAACCAGGATCCACTATATAAGCAAACTAATGCTTTTTGACTCACCTTCATCAGCTACAGTATTTCAAAACCAGCAGCACAACAAAAAATACAAAGATCCTTACATAAAATGAAAGAAATCAGTGTGTCAAATATTCTTAATTTAAGTAACTGGTTGAATCACAAATTATGCCCACAATTCCTACTTGCCCCACCTAACCATGTTTTTTTTGGTAGGATTCAAAATGGAATACTAAAATGACATTGATCCACCTGATTACTCACCTAAATCATCCTCACCATCATCTGCCTTGAAAATGTAAACTTTAATGACATCACCACAGGTACTATCTTCTTTTAAATTTTCACTCTGTGTTGACAGTCCACTTTCAATTTTCAGCTCACCATTTCCTCCATGTTCAATCTTTCCTCCATCATCATCCACTTAAAAAAAACAAAGTTTAGTATTAACCACACACACGTCCTGAAACATGCAAATTAGGTTTTTACAAACTGCTTAGTGATCTGTGTCAAAGTAATTGTTTAAATATTTTCATTTTGTACAGAGTTGCATAATTCATGCTAAACAAAAATGTAGCTTTCTACAGGGAAAATACAACAAAATTCTGAAATACGAAGAAATTTTTAAAAAGTATTATTGGATAAAACTATTTCAATAAGTAAAAGCATCCTAGTAGCACTTGCTTTTCCTGGATAAAAATACCATGTAATTAGCAAACAACTTCAAAAATTAGAAACTATACTTAATCCCTTCTTATAGTCAAATAGTCATTATGGACAGATAGTCTGCGCTGGTAGTTGTTAAGTGTAATGGCCTGGTTAAGATTTCTGCCACTATGCTGTGAGGTAGTTTTCTGTAAAAGCAGTGTGCTATGCTGGAAAGTGTGTTTTGGCTTTGGTAAGTTGATGACCCATGTCGTTCAACATAGGATTACAAGTCAGCCAATCAGGATTGTGGGATGTGACAGAAAGTTCTAGAGAGCTGTGGGAAGGAGTTTCCTTGAGAACAATAGTGTAGCTTGAAGTCTTTGGCAGGAGCTGCAGAGTAGGGCAGAAGGGAAGATGCTGCAGAATGCTATTGGAAGGAGAGTCCCTGTTGCAATAACTGTTTTGTACAGATGAATGGCTCCAAGGAGGAAGGGCCAATATTCCTAAGAGAGCCAGTCCATTCAAGATAGTCTTCGAGGGGAGTTCAGAATGAGGCGCAGACTGTGGGTCCAGAGCATGAGTCAAGAGATACACCCCTGACCTCTCCAGTATGAGCTCCAACATTTTGTGCACATTGGACTGGTTTAACAGTTATGGGCCATTTTATATTTCCTTTCTTTTTCTGTAATTGTTTGTTAAAGTTGAAATTTGGTAAATATATTTTCTTTATAATTTTATGCTGGTGTATGATCTGCCATTTCTGGGCGACTGATAACTGTGTATGGGCAGTATTTACACAGCATTCACTCAGAATCGAGGTTTCTTTAATAGGAATATCACTAAGTCCCTTTTTGGTTGAACCCCAATCATACTGACCCTAGACATATATTGTTTATGAAAGGTGGCCTTCTCACCAGTCACGTGGCTGTTCGCAGAGTTAGCTTGCGAGCCCTGGTGAGAGGGTCACATAAGCAATAAATGGGTGGTACCTTAATGAATGTGTTTTCTATCATTCAACCACATAGTATGCATTTTCATGTTTTTGTAGCTACTAACTTTAGCAGGAACACAGAGTACCCAGTGACTGCCTTCAAATGTGCTTGTGATATAGCAATAATCCCGACAACTTCAAATTCAATCAGTGACCCTTTTCCCAGCCAGTCAATCTCAGTAGATAACAGCACAGGTTACGACCACTCTCGGCATCAGAGGGAAGAGGAAAAACAATATTTCAGGGTATTTATTATAAAAGCTAAGATGGGAAGGATTATTTAGAATACCAGATAAGGATAGGGCTGCACCTGGCTATGCTGAACTCATGGATAGGTAAGTTACTGTCCAGACTTATAAATGATGAGAAAAATTGTCACTAGCAGCTGCAAAAACATACACCACTAATGGAGAAAATAGAAAGAAAAAACACCTTAAAAGTTCACAGTTGTAACCAGCAAAAGCATAAACGCAAACCAAACTGATGCTAGAAAATAAGTATCAGGGCAAACAACAATGCAGGAAACAACGGCACAACAGGAACATTGAAACATAGTGAAAATAACACAAAAATTATGCACCTTTCAAGGCACTATATGTCTAGGAATAATTATTATGCATCAGGTTTAAAGCAAAACAAAAGTGACACTTGATTATGACCAATAAGTTAGAAACCATATGGCCTGAATACCAAAGGATGCCTATTTTATAATTAATGTACTCCAGGATAAAACATCAAAAAGTATACACAATAAAATGATACAGAATGAAAAAACAAAAAAAATGTCTACAGTTAGACAGGGAGAAAACAACCCTAAACATTCTCCCCCTCTTCCCTCTCCCTCCACAACCCTAAACAACATTCTCTAGAGTCGGAAATGAGCTCTTCAGGGTAACATGTCCATACTGTTTTGCCCATCTACTCGAGTTCCATTTGGCCAGAATACAACCATATTCAAGTGCTTGCCTAAATGTCTCCTATGTGTAATAATTGTATCTAATTCTACCACCTCATCGGACAATGAGTTCCAGATAGCAACTACTCTCTGTGTTTAAAAAATGTTCTCCTTGAAATTTCCTTTAAATTCCTTTCTTCTCAACTTAAAACCTATGCAGGGCGAGAGAGACTCTGCCTCTCACAATTTTATACAACTCCATCAAGTCACCCACCAGCCTCCTTCAACACAGGGAAAGCAACACCTGATCCAATCTTTCTCCAAAGTCCTCCAATCCAGGCAGCATCTTGATGAATTTCTCTCCAGCACAACTACAATCTTCCTTTCATGTCACAACCAAAACTGCACAAATGATACTGTGCTGGAATTGTATTGGTCCTCTGTAATTAAAATAGCCTACCATTATTAATTAACAAGGGTCATAAGTAAGACCAACTTGGGCAAGATATTTGAAAGTACCCAATGCTTGGGCAGGAACATTCGTCATCACTATGGAAAGGAGAAATATTGCTGAGAAAAAAAGACTGGTTATAACTTTTAAAATCTGCTGAATCTCAAGGCACATGAGTGACTTGACACGACTCCATAATGTGTGAACACACAAACAACTGGATAGACATACGTATATTAGGAAATAATTTAGTCAGCTAAGTTCTTGGAAATTAAAGTTAAGAATCTATCCCAAACGTGCATTTTGTTTTACTAATCAACAAAAAGTGAAATAATTATCAGACCCAGTAGTTATTTTATAATAAAACCCATAGAAGCCTCAAAATGACTTAAAAACTTATAGCATGTTAATTAAACAACTAGTTAAAATTGAAGTCTGGCTTTACAGGTCAGCAAAGCAAGTTTAAACAAACTTGTAAATTAAATTAATGAAGGACAGGATGCAAAGCTTATGTCAAAAGTGCTAAGAGAATCTGGGACTATAGTGCGTAACATCTGAAAGTCATCCTCTGCAACAACCTCAATTTTGATGTGGAATCGTTACCCTAACTTAACATATAGATTCAGACAGCACAGACATAGATCCATTTGTCCAGCTCGTCCATGTTGCCTGTGATGTTAATCTATGCCAACCACATTTGTCTGCATTACACTCATTTCCATTCCCAATCTAACACTTATCAAGATAAAACTTAGATCTCCTCTAAATTTCTCCTCTCATTCAAACTTGTGTCCTCTATTTATAGACTCTACTGTCCTGGGGAAAATAGACTCTAATCATCTACCCACTCTATGCCCCTCACAGTGGAAACAAACACAGCCCATACAATCTCAAAAGTACAGCCCTTCATTATCCCGCTGAATCTCTTCCACACTCCCTCTATTGATACATTGCTTCTGTAGTGTGGTGACCACAACTTTTATAGCTACAAGATGATGCCTGACTCTTGTACTGATAGACTCAGGGTATCAAGGCAAGCATACCAAAAGCTTTCTTCACTGCCCTGCCAACTTGTGTCACTACTTACAGCAGCAAGTTATGGGCTTGCATCAAACCAGGTGTCAAACTGCAAAAGTAACTGGCATTAATATATATTAGCAACAAGGGTCCCTACAGCAATCCTTGCAACATACAATTTTTTACAGACTTCCAGTCAGAAAAACATCGATCCACCATTGCATTGCCTCCTTTCACTGAATCAATTTTCAGTCTAGCTTGCCAACACTCGCTTGTGCCTTAATCTTCTGGACCAACCTAACCAGCCGGAATTTGTCAAAAACCTAACTGAACTTTTCAAACTTGCACCCAAGTGATGCCAGTGAACCAACAATACACCTACTATTTCAATAGCAAAGCACATATTGAATATAAAATTAAATTATTTTTATTTCATACGTAAGGATGTAAACCCCACCAGCCTTATACTGCATTCATTCTAAGGACTGGATATAATACAGGCAGTTAAAATCAGTTAATCCATGACCATCCTAAACCAAAATTACCTTTTTAAGCTCATGGACTAGATTTCACAATTCTTCACTGAAAACAAATGTGTAGGTGCAGCAAGCAGTTCATAAGGCATGTGGCATTGTAAGAGGTTTTGAGTACAAAAGCAAGAATATCTGACTGCAGTTGTACAAAGTCTTATGAAGATTCATCTGGGGTGTGTGCAGTTTTGGTTTTCATGTCTTAGAAAAGGGATTTACTTGCTATAGGAGTACCAGAAATGTTCATCACAATTCTGATAAGGCTAGATTACCTAGATATGGAGACGGCATTTTTCATGCCTGGGTACCTAGAACTAGGAGCCACAATCTGGGCAAGGCATTTGGACCAGAAACAAGGAGAAATTTCTTCATTCAAATGGTGACGAAAAGGTGTAATTTTCTACCACAAAGGACCATGAATAAGTTAAAGAATTGGATAGGCAGATTGTTATATACAAAAAAGGATCAAGGGTTTGGAGAGAACAAGAATATTAGAATAGTTGAATCGTACAGTTCAGAAACAAGCCCTTTGGCCCACCATGTCCAGGACAACATTTTTGACAATTTGTACTAATCCTATAATCCCACATTAGTACTGAGACAGAGGACCAGCCATGATTGCATTGAATGGTGGAGCAGACTCAACTGTTTGAATGCCCTCATCCTCCATCCACTCTTGTATTTCACTGAGCTAGATTCTTGCAAGTACATATTTAATATAGGAGAATAAACAACTTTTATTTTTCCCCACAGCTAAAAATCCATCTCAAATTTACTTGCTCTTTGGGACTGAGCACATGACGAAAATTTGTCTGAACTCAAAAGGCATGTTCTAAACCCTTTCACACAACACATATAATTGCAATTCATGAAATTAAGCTATGAAACCAGGAACATTCACCATTTAGCTTGAGGGCCAGTTTTAGCTACCCTACCCACACTGAGTTTGAATTTTTTTTCAAAGTTTCTGGATCATGGGGGCTTGCAATTTAAACCATTTTAGTATTAAAAATTCATGGTGTAAATCATGGGCTCAGGGTGGACAAGCAAACTTGAGAAGGACTTTGTGCATTGGGAAATAGTGACCAAACAATAGAAGATAGTGCATAATTTGCAGATATGGAAACTGCAACTCTGGCAGTGCCAAAATTATCACAGTATCCAAATCCCAAATATTTACAGCCCCCATTAATGACATTAAAGTGAACAAGAATATGGCATCGAAATGTACTGAAGATATAGAGGGAGTTGGGAAAGCAAGATACGAACAGAGACACACAGAATTCTCACACACTAAACATGAGAAGCTAGTATGTCAGCAAAGTAAATAATGATGATGGCAAGTGGAATATTGGCACATTTATTGTATACACTGTAAATGTACCAATGGCACAAATATTGGCAAAAATCACACCTAGCGCAATGTGTACAATTCAGATCTCTTAATACGTGGAAGGCTGCTCAAGCAGGTTGATTCGTGGGAGGAAGGGGCTTGTCTTGAGGAAACATTCAGAAAGTAGGATCTTTACATTGGCATCTAGAAGAACAAGTGATGTAACAGAAACATGAAAGGTTGAGGCACTTTAGTAGGATAGATACTGGTAAGATGGTTCCTTTGTGAAGGATTCCAGAAATAGGGACTATGGTTTCAGATAAAAAGGGAGTTGCTCACTTAAGACTGAATTGATGGGAATTTCTTCTTTCAGAGGGTCATAAACTTCTGGAATTCCCACAAAGTGTGACAAAGAATGAATCCCATTTCATATATTTTACAATTATAAAGTAAGACTTACTCAAATTAATTTAGATTGCAATCACTTTTTAGACTTGAATGAAATATTCAAAAGTTTTACAAACAAAATAATTTTATAATATCAAGTGAAACATTATGATTGAGTCAACTTTTGTGCAGGGACAAAGAACAAATTCCATTCATTTTCCATGTGCCAAAGGCCTACCTCTCTCGTCACTTACAGGAAATCATTAAATAATCTTCACTAGTGCCTTTATTTCCTACTGGAGCCTCGATGGTTACGGGAACTGTCTCCTGACTCTGAAGGTGTAAACTGCGTGCATCTATCACAGTCTCCGCAGTAGAGTCTGTCACCAGAACCTCTTCTACATCAGGCAATAAGGCATCTGTGACTATTTCAGCTTCACTGACTGCAATGTGCTCAGCAGTGGCCATATCAGACACATGTATCGACTCACTTGTCAGTACATGTTCAGCTACACACATGGCCTCTGAGGTAATGTCAGAAGCTAATACGTCTTCAGGGATTGTAGTCAGCGTTTCCTCTGTGCCAACATCTGTGTCCAGTACTTGTTCAGGAACAATTATGGTTTCTGGTTCCTCAATAATATCAGGGCAGTGGACATCTTCAGCCACTACGTCTTCAATGGCATCCTGTATTACAACAGAGTCAGTATCATCAGAAACAAAGTGGGATTCTGGGTCAATAGTGGAATCTACAAAGACGGTTTCTTGAACTTCCACAAGAATATGATGTCCATCAATATGCTGTGAAGTCACTTCATGAACTAAAAAATTAAAAAAAAAATCAATTAATATGCACAAACAAAACCTGGTTACTTTACTATAATAAGCAAACAAGCATCAAAATTATGACACAGGACTGTCATTTTGTCCGTTACAATCAATATAAAACTATCAAGTTTAACTCCATCTTACAACACTTGGCTCTGCAGATCACAACTTCTCAAGTTTTTATGCAATGCAGATTGTTGTCTCTACCATCCTACCTGTGAACACCTGCCACCCTGTGGTGGAAACATTCTCCCTCACTGCCTTTCCAAATATTCACCAAATGACTTTAAATAAATGCCTTCTCTTTTTGAAACCTTGGCTTGGAGAAATTAATCTTCCCTATTTGCTTCTTCTAGTTCTCACATTCATTCTACAAACACAACCAGTAAGACAGAATAGTTATTCAATTTATTGTCTGAGAGATCCTGTATATGAATTTGACAGTAAAAGTGTCCATGAGGACCACGGAAAAAATATAACTGACATTTCCAAGTCCTTTGCATCAATTGTTTATCAGAGTATTTTCTTTTGCTCATGAGTGGAGGATATACACTAGAAATAGAGCACAAGTCTTAGATAGCTTTATAACTGTCCAGTGCTTAAATCATATAATGGCAAATCGAAAAATAAAACTTTCAAATTAAAAACATACTCAGAATCAGATTCTGGCTTACTATGACTGACATATCATGAAATTTGTTAACTCAGCAGCAGCAGTTCAATGCAATACATGATAATATAGAAAGGGAGAAAAAAGTAAATGAATTACAGTAAGTGTATATATATATGAATATTGAACAGACTAAAAATAGTGCAAAACAGAAATAATATTTAAAAATAAGTAAGGTATTTTTCATGGGTTCAATATCCATTTACAAATCGTATGGCAGAGGGGAAGAAGCTGTTCCTGAATTGCTGAGTATGTGCCTTCAAGCTTCTGTACCTCCTTCCTGATGGTAACAACGAGAAGAGGGCATGCCCTGGGTGATGGGGTCCTAACATTGGACGTTGCTTTCCTGAGGCACCCTCCTTGAAGATGTCTTGGGTACTGCGGAGGCTAGTACCCGAGATGGAGCTAACTAATTTTACCACTTTCTGTATATAAATATTGCTCAAATATTCTTAATATTCCAGTAAATAATATAGATTGTTTATTACCTGTGTTATCAAAAATCACCTTGGGCTCCTGTTGTTGCAGTTCAAGCCCTCCTACATCTTCATCCATGGTCTGCAAATTTCATCAGTCACCAGGGTATCTGTTAAACAAATAAAAAAGTTTAAAGAATGCTTTACAAAATATTTTGATTGTCACATCAGTTTGTACTCAAATTGAATAATCACAATACACTGCTCCTGAAAGAATTTGGATAGTTCATACGCTATTTGGCCAGTAATAGGAATCGAAAATTAGGCAAAATGTACATTCAACTATCTGCTACACTTCGCCACTAATTTCAAAACGTCAGTACTCCTTAGATATGCCAATGATCTATGAAACGTAAATGAAGAAAGAATAATACATGTTTTCAGAATTTGGGATATTTCATGCAATATTTGGCCATTAATGGGAATCAAAAATTGAAATGTTACAGCTAGACCATATTTACTCAGATTTCATTGTTCAGAAATTCAGAAAATTTTAATAGCTAGGCTATTAAATTACTTTTCTGAACCATGCTATTTAGTAATCAGCTATCGAACCTACAAAAACTACCGTGTTCATTATTATTTCTCTCACGCTCACAGCGCAAAGTTCCAATAATCTTTCAATTCAAGGGACTCAATTCTTTAACAATAACAAATATAAGAAGCAGTACTAAAAAAGCTATCTTTGCATGTGTAGAATTGCATTCACATCTGTAAACTCTAGTCAAAATCCCCAATCTCAATTGTGATGGAAGGAAGTAGCAAACAGCAGATTACCATTTCCCTATAGGGAAGGAAAGAAAATCAATGGAGACAACGTATGTAATAAACTACACAGTATGTCTCACAGAATGTAATTTCAAAGCATCAGCGATCTGGCAGTAGACAGATTATGAAAACTAAGAAGGGAAATGGATTAAACTCGGTTTGCTAATTATCTGCCATTTTGTAGCTTTCTGAAGCTTAAAGCTCAGTCCAGTTGCAAGTACACAAATGAACATATTAATCACTATTGTCTTGTCTCTTATAGTTCAATATTAAAATACCATTGTTAAACACTTATAAATAAACAGAAAATTGTCCGAGACAATGACATCTATTGGCTTTAGTATAAAGTACCTCCACATCACCCTACCTTAAAGGCAGTATCCGAAGAAAGGAAACAGGAAAGTGAGAATAAAGATAACTTGTTTAATCTGCAATCTCATTGGTTGCTTTTATTTTAATACAGTCTGCGTAGACTTTCAACTTACAATCAATCAGGAAAATGGAAGATTATTTCCCAAGTCTAATGTCTTAATAGGTGACGGTTCCTCATCTACTGTGTATTGACCAATGCCTCCTACAAACACTATTTGCTGGTTATCTGGCAATGAATAGTTATTTCAGCTCCCCCCAAATGTGTATTTTAGATTTAAATGTTAATATGAGCAATATTTTAAAAAACTAACACCAAACCACAGTTGGAGATATTTCATTCCTCCAAGAACTTCAAGATACAAGTAAAAGTTGTGGAAAAGGAAAGCAAAGTAAACAGGCAGAGAGATTTGAGAAAGCTACTCTGGGACTTAAGACTTCGGTAATTGATGGAATTGTGTCAGCAATGGTAATGCATTTAAATTTGGAGTTTAAAATATGTGATATTGTACTACAGAGCTGAAGAAATATGACTTACTGCAGACATGGACACAATGTAAGAAATTCATTTGGAATCAAATATGACATTAAGATTGTGAACAATCTGCTTCAGTAGCCAGGAAGGGTGTATAGAGTTAATAGCTAAGGAATAGAGACCCATTTTCAATTTTGTGCTTTGTTATAAGTTAAAGAAACAATCAGATATTTTACAAATGTTGAGGTCAGGAGAGATGTTGAAGCAAAGCTGGATTTCCTCTGTTGAAACTAATATGACTTGAATTTAATAACATTGCTAATGGGCAACATAAGAAACAGAAGAGTACATGTACAGATCTCTGAGGAATCGAAGAGGCAATGCTGGAAACATGAAAAGAAACATCACTGGTGACTGAATACAATTGGGTAGACAAGAATGTAACTTGATGACTAGATCCCAGCTGTGTGACAGGAAAGGCACTGGTGGAAAATAAAATGTTCAACAGTATCAAAGAATGCACAGATTGGTTGAAAAGGAAAAGATAGGCACAGAAAACAACAGCTCATTTGTACAGTAATATCAATTATAAAAACTTACATGGGTGTACTTATGTCGCACCTAATTTGGAAAATGTATTTAGAAACCACATCTGCCTGATATTCGCTGCTGAAGGCTGTAGTTAATTAAAGAAGGCATATTCATTTGTCCAAATGACTGAAATATCATTCACACTGCATCTAATATATTTGGTTGGCCCCAGACTGGTGAAGAGTGTTAATGAAGTAAAAATTTGAGCTTCAAGCTCAGTGAATTCACTTCAATTATTCATGTAATAAAATGAAGTAACCAAAATATTTTTATTAGAAGAGGGAAAATCTTGTCTTTTGACTAAACTACCATCTTCATGTTTAAGATTAAATTCTCTTAAAAAATATTTCTTACCTTAGCCCGGCCTTCCTTCAAATGTTCTCTGCTATAAGCTAAGGTCAAAGAAAGGAATTTTAGTTTACCAGGCCTGCAAATAAATGTATCAGCATAAAAGCTAACCTTTCAAGAAAAAAATAAACAATGGACATCTGTAACAGAAATCTCGAGCCAGTGCCTTGCGCTTGATTTCCTTACTTAAAGAAGGGTGTATGTGGGAATTGTGGGAAGCAAATTTATTACTTGGGCAACATTACAGACAGAAAGGTATAAGTACAGATCTCTGAGGAACAAGAGACAATGCTGAAAACACAGAAAGAAACTCATCCCTGGTGGCTGAATACAACGGGATAGACAAGAATGTAACTTGATGACTAGATCTCAGCTGAGTGACAGGAAAGGCGCTGGAGGAAAATACATGAAATGTTCTTCCCATGAGGAAAAATTGAGTTAAATGTGCTTATATACTTTGTGGATTCAAAGAATGTGAAATGGTATCATTGAAAAATATTAAGATTCTGAGAGGACTTCCTAAACACTGTAATAAACACTATGAGGATACTTCCTTTAAAAGTGGAGTCCACAACGAGAGGATATAATCTCAGACAAAGGGTCAACTAATTAAGGTTGAAACAAAGAGATTATTCATCAGGAAATTTCTAAATATTTGGACTTTTGAGGATTTTGAATACTGAAGTCAATAACCAATAATTTTTAAGATGACAAGACATGAACTACAATAAATCAAAAGATTTGGAAATGCGAGGAAAAGTGAAGTTGAGGCCATGAACCAGAACACGTGTGTAAAACTAATGTTCATTTATGCCCTTTTCCATGAAATATCTCTTACAACTTTCTTCTTAAGATCATAATGACATACACAGCTGTTTTTGCATAGACCCTTCAGACTTGTTATTTAAGAACACATCTCTTTAAGAATAATTACCATTCAAACTAATTTTTCACTGTGTATAGATGTCAATCACCATTTGGACATAGGTTTTCAGATGCATCTACATGAATAAGCCACCTGGTAAAAGAAGGAAATAAAGTCAAATTCAATATCATTACTTAATCAGACCACAAAATCTGCACACCCATTTATAAAACATGCCTACTGTACCTGAATCTAACATTTAAATTCCCTACATGATACTTTAGATTTCAAAGGTAAAATTTCACAAACCATAAACTCTGGAATCTCCCATGGCTGTGAAAGACGACTATAACTACAAGCCTCCTTTTTTCCATGTCAAAAGACTGTGTGTAAATGTGCCAAAACGTACACATACAGGATTTCAAATAAAGGTGATCCCTTTATGTAGACATAAAACATCTAATGTCAGTTAACTATCCACCATGAAAAATAGAAGCATTGGTAAGAATGAGGGAAAAGAATAAGCTACAGCAAGATAGTTTCTGATAAATGGGAAGTTCAGTATCAGAACTAGAGCTCTAATCATTGTTGTAAAGGTCATGAACTAACAGTCAACATGCATTCAACAGTTGTATGAATGAAGTATCGTGGACCTAGCTTTTTAAAAAAAATTTGGCAGCTTAGTTAAGGGAACAGCATACCAGTGAAATTTCCAACTCTACCTTTCACATCCACCAGAGGGCAGATGGGCTTTAGTTTTATATTACACATGAAAAGCTCCCTTCCTCTACAGAACTGTATACTATAAAAGACTAAATAGGCCCTTTAGTCACTGATATTCCACTGAGAGCAGTACTTATACCAAAGAGGGAATGTAAACAATTAACTCTGTCTGCCAGGCATCTTGGTCTGCTACCACAGTAGAATCTACTTGCTCTGGGAATACCCAATATAAGCACTCCTAGGGCAAGAACCCTCCAGAGATTACCCTGGGACTTGTATCTTTCTGACCATATTTATTGTACAAATCATATTGAATTGTAAGCATGACAAAAGTCGGGAATTGCACATCTGGAGTGACTTATTGGTTTTCACTCTAAGAAATCTCTCCAATTGTACAATACAGAAAAAGACATGCCATAGGCAAAGGAACTTCAGATCAACTGTGGGTAACTCTTGCTTTAGGGCGAGGATTGATAACGTGAAGCCTAATCTCAGGAGTAGAACAGATATGTGGTAAATTATCAGGATCCCTTGTGATGCTATGTAACATCAAGGTAGCTCAAAAATATCTGCAGCAACTTGGATTTCCAAAGTAGCTCTCTCTCATTATCCCTCAAAATTAGTAGTCTGCTAATCTACAATCATTTTTTTATTGTTTTAAAAGCTGTTGATTATGTCACTAAAATATACTAATTAAACATCAAAGGATCAACATTTAAAAAAATGATATGAAGTAAAATGATTTCCTAGCTTCCCTCCCGGCCAGTTAGCCAGAAAAGAACAGATGAACATATCCATTAAGACCATGCTGTTGCATGTGGAATCACTGCAATGGATCACCACACATGCCCAGCCAATGACAAGTAAGTGTTAGGGAAGGGGAGGTGGGTGGTGTAATAGTTTCTTTTGTGCTTCCAGCTTAGTCTTCTTTCAAAGGGCTGTATTTGATCATTTGCAATTAAATACGGTGCTGCATTTTTTTGCAATCCTCACTTACGTAAATTAGCCCCAAAGTTATTACAGGTTGGATACCCTTTATTCAAAATTCTTTTTTTTTTCTTGAGTGCTGTTATCACAAATGCAAAATTCCACAAGACACTGGGAACGTTCGCAAGTAATACACACATCTTTGCACAGCAAACAGTCCTGACAAGTGTCCTCACATATGTAATGAACAGATGTTAATGAAAAATATAAAAACACAGCAATAAAGAGAAAAATGAAGATCTCAATTGTGTATTGTCAGCGTTGGAATGAACATACGCTGCTCATGAAACAAGATCTATCATAGCAAACTGAACACTGAGGGTAATTGTGAATATTCAGCAAGTTGGTAGCAGAACTTAAAGAAAAGGCACGGCATTAAATTTTTGAAGTGTCGCTGATGAAAATCTAATACAAGAACAAGTCTAGAGTGCTGTTTATCTTTTATCTTAGATAAAACCTTTAAAAAAGTTAGTGTACTGTAACCTTTTAATCACAACACGGCATTATAGGTGGAAACTGCCGCTGTGTGTTGTTCAACAGCTGATTCGTGTATTCTCCTGATGCTGCTTTTGTTACCCTGCACATATTATATTTTCATTATATTAATGGTATGTAATAATTTTGGCTGTTAAGTACATATGTGTGATGAAGAAGTGTAAGATAAAGACTGCTTACCAGTAACACATAAATTCAGTCAGAAATGATAGCAACCAAGTTATTTCATTAACTATTACAAATCCAAAATACTTCCAGCCCCAAGCATTTCAGATAAAGGGGTACTCAACTGTATATCCTAAAATGCTGAATGCCTTCAGGTTCAAAGACTGAGTTTTATGTTTTAATCTCCCAGTATCTTACAAACCCTCTAACCAACATATTTCCCATTTCCTTAACAGAAAAAAATTTAACTGCTTTTGACAAATTTTGTGCTCATGCTTCCTAGTGAATAAGTTAATGCAAGCTGTTTACAAATGAAACATGCTTACCAAACTGCTCTCTAGTTGTCATTATGATAGAGAAGAATGTATAAAATAGGTAATAACTGAATATTTTTCTTCACTGAACTGATAGCAGTTTTGATAAAAGGAAACCTCTAACTCCAGCTTTGCCTTCAGACAAAGCCCAAGGCTGCATTTAAGACCTCAGCTGCAGTCATCTTTCAGACTTCAATGCCCATCTTTGGAATGCAAAGGTTCAGATCAACAGGCTCTCGACATACAACCCATATAGATGCAAGCATGCAGGGGCGGATGCAGCATTTCCAGGAAGCCAGTTGATTCATTCTGAAGCATGAAACACAGTGTCCTTGAAGAACAAGTAGATGACTTTCAACCACCTCATTTCTCAGCTGATTCAAGATCTAGACCATAAACATCTGCTTGTCTGACACTCTCCACATGTCATTTAACTTACTGAATATTTCCAACTGATGGTGTTTATTTCAGCAATATTTTCATATTTTTCTCTGCAGAAATTGATCATTTTTGGAGCATGTGTAATGGTTAAATCTATGTGTTAACATGTAGGAAGATGATGTGGTGCTAGATGGCACTCTTGTTCCAGTTTCTCCACAAGTAAAGTTTACAAATTTACTTCAATCGACAGTAATTCAAATCTTTTGAAACCAAGAGGGCATACATGAACACTCTTGTTTGACAATACTTTATTAAAATTGGAATTCTCAGTATGGTAACTCAGTGGAACATTGACAATCAGCATTAAGGATGTAACTAGTAGAGTGGATAGGGGAGAACCAGTGGATGTGGTATATTTGGATTTTCAAAAGGCTTTTGACAAGGTCCCACACAGGAGATTAGTGTGCAAACTTAAAGCACACGGTATTGGGGGTAAGGTATTGATATGGATAGAGAATTGGTTAGCAGACAGGAAGCAAAGAGTGGGAATAAATGGGACCTTTTCAGAATGGCAGGCAGTGACTAGTGGGGTACCGCAAGGCTCAGTGCTGGGACCCCAGTTGTTTACAATATAAATGACTTGGATGAGGGAATTAAATGCAGCATCTCCAAGTTTGCGGATGACACGAAGCTGGGCGGCAGTGTTAGCTGTGAGGAGGATGCTAAGAGGATGCAGGGTGACTTGGATAGGTTGGGTGAGTGGGCAAATTCATGGCAGATGCAATTTAATGTGGATAAATGTGAGGTTATTCACTTTGGTGGCAGAAATAGGAAAACAGGTTATTATCTGAATGGTGGCCGATTAGGAAAAGGGGAGGTGCAACGAGACCTGGGTGTCATTATACACCAGTCATTGAAAGTGGGCATGCAGGTACAGCAGGCGGTGAAAAAGGCGAATGGTATGCTGGCACATATAGCAAGAGGATTCGAGTACAGGGCAGGGAGGTACTACTGCAGTTGTACAAGGCCTTGGTGAGACCACACCTGGAGTATTGTGTGCAGTTTTGGTCCCCTAATCTGAGGAAAGACATCCTTGCCATAGAGGGAGTACAAAGAAGGTTCACCAGATTGATTCCTGGGATGGCAGGACTTTCATATGATGAAAGACTGGATCGACTAGGCTTGTACTTGTTGGAATTTAGAAGATTGAGGGGGGATCTGATGGAAACGTATAAAATCCTAAAGGGATTGGACAGGCTAGATGCAGGAAGATTGTTCCCGATGTTGGGGAAGTCCAGAACAAGGGGTCACAGTTTGAGGATAAAGGGAAAGCCTTTTAGAACTGAGATTAGGAAAAACTTCTTCACACAGAGAGTGGTGAATCTGTGGAATTCTCTGCCACAGGAAACAGTTGAGGCCAGTTCATTGGCTATGTTTAAGAGGGAGTTAGATATGGCCCTTGTGGCTAAAGGGATCAGGGGGTATGGAGGGAAGGCTGGTGCAGGGTTCTGAGTTGGATGATCATAATAAATGGCGGTGCAGGCTCGAAGGGCCGAATGACCTACTCCTGCACCTATTTTCTATGTTTCTAAGTAACAATCTGAAAACACGTGTAAAGTGCCTTCAAGCGTAGCTTAAGAAACATAACATTAAATAAGCAGGAACACAACAACCTTGCTTTCAACAAATTCTCAGCATTTGTTTTGCAGTTTCATTCCTATTTGAACTCAAGATAACACTCCCTCACACCCAAATTATGTTTCCATACTGATTCATCTCATAGAATCTGCACTCTATGCTGCTGAGATTCTGACATCAGGTGCGCAAAAAATTCTATTGTCATCTCATGGGATCTGTAGTGTAAACACATGTGGAGTCAACGGAAACAAGCAAGTCCCTGACCCCAGTACTACAGGCAGGTGTGTGGCCAGGAGCTGATCAGGTGTGATCAAAACATGAGCAGGTGTGCCAAGTGGGTCTATGAAAGGCTACAATGAACAAAGGATTGAAGATGCAGCATAAACTCAGGTAGCTAGTTGGGAAAGTCATTCTTACATACAGAAACACCAGACATGGGAGGCTCACTAAATAGAATAGATATTGCTAACTCAAACAATATATTTTCTTCCAACTCTGCTTAAGATGTGTTTGTCACTTTTTTTATTTCAAAAAGATAATTCTGCAATCTATGGAAAACTAAAACTAATGAAACCTATTGAGATGACTTTGAATTAATCCCATTTGTTATTTAATATTTTATTAATTTCCTTGCTCCAGGTGGATCCTTGGTTCCATACTCTTTCCACATTTTGATTAATTTTTCCCTCATGATGACAAATACAGAAGTATTTAATACTTCTACAATTTTTCTGGCATTCCTTGGAATTACCATTCCTAAAACTTTACAATTTACACATTTTAGAAGCTGTTATGATCTGTATTCAGTCTCTTTCAGTGGACTATTTTCAATTACCATAAGATGATAAGACACGGAAGCAGTAGGCCATTCAGCCCATTGACTCTGCTCTGCCATTCATTCTGGTTATTCTTCCCCCTCAACCCCGTTCTCCTGCCTTCTCTTTGTAACTTTTGATCAATTTAGAACCTGTTTTAAATATACTAATGACATTGCCTCCACGGAGGTCTGAGGCAATGAATTCCACAGATGCACCACCTTCTGGCAAAAGAAATTCCTCCTCATCCTTTTATTCTGCAGCCATGTCCTGTAGTCATATACCCTCCCATTACTGTAAACATCATCTACATATCCACTCAATCCACACCTTTCAATATCCAGTAGGTTTCAATGAGAGGCCCCCACTGTTCCCCACCACACTTCTAAACTTCCGCAAGTATGGGTCCAGAGCCATCAACGCTCCTAAATTAATCCATTTCATCCCCAGGATCATTCTCATAAATCTCCTCTGGGCCTCCTTCAATTTGGGGCCCAAAAATGCCCAAATATTCTTAAAACCCTCTCCTCCACATGGTGGTAGAAGCACAACTTTTCAATATTTACAATTACACAGATAGATTGAAATACAATGAGTAAAGCACTTCAAATCAGATTAATCATGATCTCTTGCTCCTTACCCACACGCATCATGGAAGCTAATATCTTTCCTGTTACAGCCTTTCATAACTATATCAGCATTCTTGCTCCAAGTTCTGTTACTAGCAGCTCTGTTCTTCTGTGATTGTCCAGCCTGTACCTCAACAGAAACAGTGTCCTGTCCCAAAACATGATATTGTTAAATATACATTTACTGATATTAAAAATCACTGCAAACTGCACAATACTGAGGGAAAATGAGAAAAACTATTAAAAAGCCTGCACCACTCACTACAGAAAATTACTTGGCCATCTAGATAAAAATCAATAAAATTAAGTTTGATTTTTTTCCGTGTTCAAAAGTTGTGCATTCTTCATAAATATAGGCATATCTGAGTTTTCCCATATCTTCTTTTAACATTTATACCTCATGGTTATGTTGAAGAAAGTAAATGGCTGAACAAAATATTTCATGCCATGGTGTAAACTTTCACATGCAGACACTGAAGAAATTTCTTAAACGTATGGAATTTGTTTTCAGAAATAAAAGCCTTTTCATCTTCTCGGTATACAATTTGATAGAAACAAAGCAGTTATAGGGCATCTAAATATCAAGTATTGCATCTATTTAAATATAGGCTTCTCATCTCCGAAAATTGGATTTGTTCCAGCCAACAAATATAGGGAAAAGACAAGACATAGGATCACTGCTACGTGAATCGGTAAGAAGATAGCAAATGCAAATGAGGCAAAAGTACCTATCCTACCCCGGACCAAACGAGTGTTTTTTTTTAACCGATTAAGTCCAAATTCATTATGGTAATGTTTCAAGCATTGTACTGGGAAAACATTAAAATAACCAGTTCCCATAGCATCAAAATGACCTATGTTCACGGGCGATTCTGAACTACTTTGAAGTAGCCCAGAATATACTGAGTGCACAATATCTCTTTTGATATCGCTACGATTAAGCCCGAGGTGTAGGACACTGGGATGAAGATGGACACAGCAGGGCATTCCCCACGAACAGTGTCGTGACCTGGCAATGAATGGCGGCGGTAGGAGAATCAAGCCGCCCAGCGTTTGACAGTGCCGAGTGGCGGCTCGGAAGGACGCAGTGCGAATTACTGTCAGAACAAGTGGCGCGCAACGCTTGGCGCCCATTGACAGCGAGAGAGAGGGAGAGAGAGAAAGAGGAAGGGAGGGAGGGAGGGCGCGAAAGGGCCACCGTGACGACAACCATATTGAAATGGCGGGCTGGCTGAAGCATGCAAGCTGCCGACTCCTGGGACACCGACTGAACAGCGGCCAAGACCGACGGACTTCGCCGCGGGATTCCGGAGGGGCAGATCGTCTGCGCGCCCTTCTTTTATTTTCATAAATTAAAAATAGCGTTGGATTTTTTAAAAAAAATCTCCTCTCCGCCCCACCAGCTCTTCTCTACGTACGCTGTGCGAGAGAAGAAAGAGTGGGGGAAAAGCAGAAGGTAACGCGGCCGTGGGTTGGCAGGGTCAGGCTCCGTGCTGCCCCTCAGTGAGAGGGAGAAAGAACACATTCACCGCCAAGATGGCGCCGGCGCCTTGCTCCAACCGCCGACATTTTGTCTCCACCATCCGCCGCAAGATATACCTTCGCTTCAACTGCTTAACGCCTACATTTACCTAAAAAAAACACTGAGCGCGCGGCGACCTCGTAGCAAATCCTCCATGCAACATGATGTTTTTCCCTTATATTTTTTAAACAATTTTCGGAGCGGCCTGAACCTCGAACCCAGAGCGGAGCCCTTTCCCAGGAGTTTGATCGCTTGAGGCCTAACTGCGGCCTCCTCGAGGCCTACTGGCCGCCATTAACTCCCACGGCGGGGCTCGGGCTGAGACGCCAGTGCCGCCTCGCCGTTCGCGCCCGGGAGAACGGCCGCATGTCCGGAGGGAGGCGGTCGGGAGCCCGGAGCGGCGCCTTTACCTTTACCTGGTGAGTGTGTTGGGCGGGCGGAGGCCGATTTCGGTTCGTTTCGACTCCTTCCTGGGCTTGGTTTAGGCTCAGCCTTTCCTGGCTGGGCCGAGCGCTGGCGGGTCGGGTCGGGCCTAGCCCTGCCAATCAGGCTTTGTTGTTTGATGGCTGCGGGGAGGAGGAGGAGGGGCTGACTACTCGGCTCTTCGCTGCCGCCGCCGCCGCCGTCGTAATACGTAACGTCAGAGTCTAACCCCTAGGAAAATGCGGAAGAAGCAAGTGCTGTCAGGCCAGAAGCGGGAGAGCAACCAAAGCCCTCCCAGGTTTAACGCCCTGATAATGGATTCCCGCGAAACTAGACTCGTCACTCGGCCGGGATCTCTTGCAAGCTCCTTGAGGGTTTAAATTTAGTTTATTTTCTCTCTGCGGCTTGTAATCAGTGCTCTGACCTCAGTCAGGACACGGCGATCGGAGGCCAGACTTCGGGTGGAAGGGTTGCCCGTTGTGCCAGGCCGCCCGAGCGATTGGACAGTCTCAAAGGGCGAGAAAAGGAGATGACTGCCATTTACTCCAAGGTGGCCGGGGAAAATAATGCTCCTGGCCCCTGTGTTGAAGGCGCTGGCGCTTAAAACGTTCTGAATTGTTCACAGTAATTGGATTGAGCCTCATTATTCCCAACCCGACCCCGCCATTTTCCCCTCTCGGGCCACCATTTTACCATAGTAAAAGTCTTTTAAGTTTTTCGATTGTATCCAGTTGTTCAGGGGTGATGTGCAGAGCAGACAGTACCACACCACCCCTCCCCAGAAAAAAAAGTAAATGAATATTTGATTTGCACCAAGCAACGCTCACGTTTTTCCTCTGAACATCTCAGGCCAGGATTGTTTTTCTCGTAGAGATTTTCGTTAATATGGGGAGATGGCGTTAAAGACAAGGGGATTGAATTTGCTGCATGTTCTTGTAGTTTGAATTCTTGAGTTTAATAGACCACATCTGTTTTTCGAACGTTGGCTGGGGGGGGGGGGAGGGGGTGGTGCCTGGGCGAAGAGTTGATTGGAGATCACTTTACCCTCACTGAAGCAGTGAATGGAAACTTGAGGGTAGGTATGTTTGTATTTGTTGAAGGAGATGCTGTACTGTAAAGCATTTATAGTTTATATATGTACAATAGTCCCTCCCAGCAGCCCGCTACACAGACATCACCCGCCCCATCTGCCATTCACTTCTGCACTAGTGGTTCCTATAATGACATCAGCTCCCAGCACTAGTGTACCTGGTTATCTCCCTCCAGTAGCTGTCTCCAATCTTCGTATCTGCCCCTCACTTTTTCTTTGCAACCTCTATCATTCATCTGCCACTCTCCCAGCCCCGCCTCCTTTACCTAGCACAATCTTACTGCTTTTTTTTATATATCTTTCACTCCTCAGTCCACCAATCACTTTGGACTGGTGTCTCACCACTCTCCTTCAGGTCATTATAATTTCCCACCAGATTGTTGTGTAATAATATGATTAGAGAAATGTTAACTGGCAAGAAATTCTGACATGCATGGTAAATTGTTCCCTTATTAAGTTAGGGTTAAGCGGGTTTTTCAGGTGTTGCTAGGGTGGCGTGTTTCCAAGGGCTGACTCCACACTGTAAAGCTAACTAAAAAATGTGTTGGGAATCTGAAAAGGCAGAACACAGCACTTGTTGGGAAAGAAAACTTAATATTTCATGTTGACCTTTGCAACAAAAATAGTTAGGAATAAAGAGGTTTTTATCACCCAGATAAATGGAAAGTATTTTGGTCCTGGGTGAAAGACTTTGGTGTATTGAATAATTCTATCAGGAGTGGAAATTGGTGAAGATGGAGTGAACTTGAGAATCTTAGAACCAAAAGTCTTTTCAAAAGGAAGGAGGGGGAATCTACAAATGGAGATTTTAGTAATTGTTAAATGTGGAGTGTGGAAGGCAAACAGGGAATGCTATCAGCTTCTAGAAATGGGAAGAATCTGCTTATAAAATTGTGGAAAATGGGAAGGTACACTATTAGTCAACTTGTAGTGAAGGGGAATCGATAATTTAGGAAATGTGATGAAAACAGAACCTGAAAGTGTAGAAAAGTTGGAAGGTGATGTATTTTTGAGTTTGGAGATGAGCCAGTGGAAATTAGCAGTAAAAGACCATTTTCCATCCCTTGTCCTTCACACCCTGTAGTACTGCTGTTAAAGAAAACCTTGCACTATATATTCTGTAAAGCCTTCTCAGAACCTCTTGAGTTCTTATTGGTGCAATAAGCTCACCAAAAAGAGAAAAATTGACTTAGGCCTATTTTAGTATCAGATGACTTTAGGAATTGATAAACTTCTTGCATTTATTGGAGTCTGGGAAGCAGAATGAGGCAAAGAGGAAATTAAATATGTGGGTAGGTAATTATCAATACAAATATTCTGGAGTATTCTTCTGGAATTACAGCCCAATAATATTGGAAGGTGCTAATTCAATTTTATTTTTGATGAAAGTAGTTGTGCATTTATTAAACTCAAATTTATCTTCTTTGTGCATTTATTAAACTCAAATTTATCTTCTTTATACTTGAAACACTGAAGATAAAATAATAGTAGGGAATTTACTCTGATTTTGACAGATGAAGTTTTGTTGGGTATAAAAGCACCAAAAGATTGAATAAACCAGATAAAAATCTATTAGCAAAAGAGAGTCAAAAGGCTTCATTTGAAAACAGCTTGTGGAGAATTCTTTCCATGGGTGGATTAGATGGAAGTGGGTTTGCATGGGGAATATAATGATTAGAAATACAGGATATATGGTTTGTATTAGTGTTGGTGATTCTGATTTGCATTAAAGAGTTCACAGGATTTGGCAAGTTTGACAGTTTGAGACTTGATAATAAATTGAAAGGACAGGGTCTGTGAATACATTATTGCGGAGATTAAGGAAGCCTGGAGTTGGGAAGGGGGACAATTTAAGGTGCTAGAAAAAAAGGATGAATGTGTAGATTTCCATGATAATGCTGTATATGACAAAACTTTGGCAAGGAATAATGTGCTACTATTTGTGAGCTGGTATACCAATGCATTCTTCCAGAATGAGGTAATTTGAATAAATATGTATATTGAAAAAAGTTTTAGAGGGAGTCTGTGAATGCTGATCTTTGGATTATACCTGTATATATTTATGAGAGAGTTGGTGAGAGAATATGGGAGTTGCCACTCATACATGAGCAGTTATAAATAATTCAAAGAACTTCTGGATATTGTCAATAATGACATGGAACATGTAGAAATCTAGGAAGTTGAGTAAATCAAATAACAATTTCCCAAGCCTCACTATTGTAATTAAAGATAAAATTCAGGCAGTTGCTGCACAAATATTTTGGTCCATCCTGTCCCATTTCTCTACAAAGTTTGCTACACTGGTTTTTTACCCTGCAGATTGGCATTGAGACCCAGAAAGGTGTGAACTTAAGTTTCATTCAAGTATACATGAATTTTTGACAGCATCGTCAGTCTTAGACATACATGACTTTACCAATTATTTTGTGATGAAACTTCAATTTTACATTTGAGTCTCAATTTTCTTGCAGAAGTTATTAGAGATCAAACAAAAATATTTTACTTTAATCTCTTTTGTCTGTTCACACTTTCTTCCAAGAGAGGGGATGCATTTTGTGAAGAAAAATTGCTGCGAACTTTTCTAAAAATTAAGGAAAATTGCTGAACAGAGGAGATGTGGGGTTAAAATGCTTAGTTCCCAGAAAGTGGCAATACAAGTAAATAGGGTGGTGAAGAAGACGTATGGCAATTTTACTTTCATAAGCCAGTATATGCTGGTTATCCATCATGTCTGACAATGACAGGTACCTCTGCAGGAGAGCTTTGAAAGTGGAAAAGCTGTTGTAGTGGAGCAGCTCCATTCTCTCAACCTCCGAAATCTGGGTCCAGTGGTACGAACAAGCGTCAAACTGAGGTCTTCCTTGGTTGCAGTGGATGACTGTGACTTCTTCTGTGTCTTGCCATGCCCTTCGCTCTTCACGGAGTGCTGCAGTCCCACCTTCATAGCCATTGGTTCTCACTGTAAATCTCACCCACCCAGTCCGCTGGAACTGACTTTGCATGCTCTTAGCGGAAAGTGAGGCTGCGGGCTACCCTCACCTGGTTTAGCCTGCCTGTCAAATCAGTGTACCATGGTGTAGCTGCTGTCATGTGCCAACATCTACTTGGAGCCACATGTGAGCTGTGTCCTGTGGGGACCAAAGGTGAGTGAGTTACCCCAGAATGGACATGACTAGCCTCTACACCAGAGGTGCTTCCTATACCTTTGGACACCCTATGCACCCCAGTCGGTTCCCTGAGGTTGGTTACCTGAAATAAGTAGCAATGCAGTTAACTTCCCAATGTATCTTCCTCAAAAAACAGATCAGTAATGATTCACGGCACTATCTATAGTCTCCCTCGATATCCACTCTACCTTTGTTCTCTCCAGCCCTCCCATTTCTGCAACTTGAAAACAGATTTGTTTCGAATATGAGTTCTGAAGAAAGATTAATATTTTGATACATTGTGAAATCCCTTATGTATATTCAAGAATGCTATAGCAGGTCATTATTAAGTCAATTTAAATATTGAACCTGCATGTTGAAATCACCCACAACCATTGTAACATTGCCATTTTTACTATCTCCAGATGCAATTTGTACCACATCCTGGCTACTGTCCAGAGATCTGCATATATCATTTTACAAGACCTCTTCAGCTTTTACTCTTCATGCCATCCCTCCCCCCCCCCCCCAAAAATGTCTTGTTGATCCATTACATGATTCATACATCTTCAGTAATAGTTTTTGCTTCTTTTCCCATATGATCTCCCGGACACCCATTGGTCCACTTCTTTCAGGAGCTGTCAAATAATAGCTTTACTTCTCCACGATCATACTTGATTCCAGAATTGATATTGCTGTCTAGTGCCAACTCTCAAGACACCTCCTCCTACTTGCTCCTCGAACAAGACCCCACTAAGGAACGCAGGCCATCATGCCCCACTGAGCTCATATTGGCTTACTTTGACTCTGTTTTATCCCCCCCCCCCCCGCCCGTTCACTCCCTTCCTACCTACAACTGTGACACCTCTCACACTCTTGATCTTTTCAAGGATTTCAAGTTCCTTGGCCCCCATCATCTCATTTTTACTATGGATGTCCAGTCCCTATACACTTCCATCTTCCACTAGGAAGGCCTTAAAGCTCTCAGTTGTTTTCTGGACGTTATGTTAACCAGTTCCTTTCCACCACCACCCCCCTCTGCCTAGCAGTACTTGTTCTCGCTCTCAATAATTTCTCCTTTGGCTCCTTCAAACAAAAGGGGTAAACATGGGCACTTGCATGGGTCCCAGCTATGCCTGCCTGTTTGTCAGCTATGTGGAACAGTCTATATTCCAAGCCCACACTGATGACTGTCCTACACTATATCAACGACTGCATAGGGTCTGCTTCCTGCACACGCACTGAACTCATCAACTTCATCCACTTTGCCTGCAACTTCCACCATGCCCTCAAATTCATCTGGTCCACTTCTGACACCTCCCTTCCCTCTCTCGATCTCACTGTCCATCTCTGGAGACAGCTTATTCATCAGTATCTATTACAAACCCACGGATTCTCACAGCTACCTAGACTACACCTTGTCCCACCCTACTACTTGTAAAAATGTCAACCCCTTTTCTCAATTCTGCTGCATCTGCTCTCAGGATAAGGCTTTTCATTCCAGAATGAAGGAGATATCTTCCTTTTTCAAAGAGAGGGGCTTCCCTTCCTCCACCCTCAACTGCATCTCTTCTATTTCATGCACATCTGCTCTTACCCATCCTCCTGCCACCCTACTGGGATAGGGTTCATTTTGTCCTCGCCTACCACCCTACCAGCTTCCACGTCCAGCACATAATTCTCTGAAACTTCCACCACCTCCAATGGGATCCCACCACCAAGCACCACTCCCCCCCCCACCCTCTCACATTCTGCTTTCCACAGGAATCGCTTCCTACGTGACTTCCTTATCCATTTATCCCTCCCCACTGATCTCCCTCCTGGCACTTATCCTTGCAATCAGAACAAGTGTTCACCTGCCCCTACATCTCCCCCCTCACTACCATCCAGGGCCCTAAACAGTCCTTCCAGGTGAGGCGACACTTCACCTGTGAGTCTTTTGGGGTCATTTACTGTGTTCAGTGCTCCCGCTGTGGCCTGTACATCAGTGAGACCCGATGTAGATTGGGAGACCACTTCACTGAACATCTATGCTCCTTCTGCCAGAACAAGCGGGATCGCCCAGTGGCCACCCATTTTAATTCCACTTCCCATTCCCATTTTGATATATCCATCCATGGCCTCCTTCACTGTTGTGATGAGGCCACACTTATTGGAGGAACAACACCTTATATTCAGTTTGGGGAGCCTCCAACCTGATGGCATGAACATTGATATCTCAAACTTCCAGTGATGCCCTCCAACCCCCACCCCCTCCATTTCCCATCACCTTAGCTTGCCAACCAACTTCCCAGCTCTTTACTTCATCCCTCCCCTTCCAGGTTTCATCTATTACTTGGTGTTTCTCTCACTCCTCCCCCTGCCTTTTAAATCTACTCAGCTTTTTCCCCAGTCCTGCTGAAGGGTCTCAGCCCAAATCATCAACTGTGCTCTTTTCCATTGATGCTGCCTGGTCTGCTGAGTTCCTCCAACATTTTGTTTGTGTTGCTCAGATTTCCAGCATCTGCAGATTATCTCTTGTTTGTGGTTTGATTGCTACCTAGACATTCTTTTGGATGAAACAGCTGAAAACAGTTGTCACATTAAAAACCACGTGCAATGACATAGAACGTACTACATGAAATAGACCATTTAATTCAATAAAGCTATACAAATGATAGAATCTTCTTGGGCTTCTAGCTGGGCATAGGTAGCAATTTTAACCAATGTCTCAATGACAAACTCTGTTACCTTCCTCATGATGCTTGGGCATGTCTAGGTCATGGGATAGGGATAATGCCCTTGCCCTGGCATCTCAGAAGAGAAACTAAAGAACAAAGAAGCCTTGTCTTTTCTTTATGCAATGATTCAAAATGATGAATATTGCAGTGAACTCCCCATAGAGGTAATTGGAAAAAGAATCTAGTGCTTTCACTGTGCATGTGACAAGTAAACTCTTCTCCGGTTTCTCGCCAGGTAGACATAGCAATTTTAACTAATGTTTTGATGACAAATTACCATCTTCATCTGGGATGATGCCTAGATTCTCCTTTCATGTGTTCTTTTTATGTACCTCAACAATTCAAAGTAGTGAATTATGAGAGGAGAATGTGGATATGATAGTGAAATAGAGTATCAACCATGACCAAATTGAATGGTAGAACATACTGCTGTACCAGTGTAGTTACTGTATCTAAATTTCACATTCAAATGACTCCATAAAAGTGTTTATCTTTCATGTATTCCTCCAAGTTTTGTTTTCCTCCACATGGTATGGTCTTGTTATCCAGTAATAACTACCTAAAATTTCAGATCTTTGTTTAGTATTTCTTGGTAAGTATAAATTCCCAATTTTAGTATCTGTTCTTGTAAACCTTCTACCCCTTTCTTCCTTAAATGCTCTGTAGCTTCCCTTCAAATACAATATCATAGTCACATCAATTATTATCATGTGGTGCCCAATTCTACATGTACACTCGTGTATCTAGATAACATTTTCAAAGTGTTAACAATATTTTATTGACAATCTGCAGTTTTTGTTCTTCTCCAAAGTAGAAACATTCACCTTTTCAATGAAAGACTTCCATAACATTGAAGAATCCAATTAGATAATGCCTCTATTTTCAATAAAATGCCCACTATCAATGCTTTTCTGTTGGTTCAACCTTAATTCTATTACCATCTTCCAAATCTTTGATGCACCACCTTATCTAGTGCCCATAAATCATTTATGTAACAACAAGCAATTAACTTAACATTGATTTTACAAAGCTTCAGTGTTTTTGAATTGTGTCTCTCCAATAATAAACTCAAATGATTCATTTGTGTTTTATTTGGGTTATTAAGATATTAGGGATGTGTCCTGAGATTGTAAACAGTTTTATCAATGTTTGTTATCTGTTGAAATTAATTCAGCCATTAAATGCCATAAGACATAGGAGCAGAATTAGGCCATTTGGCCAATGGACTCTGCTCCACTATGGATGATTTATTATCCCTTCCAACCCCATTCTCGTATCCTTTGACACCCTTACCAATTAAGAACCTGTCAAACTCTGCCTAAAATATACCCAATGTCTTGGCCTCCACAGTTGTCTTTTGCAATGAATTCCACAGTATCAGCACCCTCTAGCTGAAGAAATTCCTTTTCATCTCTGTTGTAAAGGCACATTCTTACATTCTGAGGCTGTGCCTCTGGTCCCCCCCCCTCCCCCCATTACAGGAGACATCCTCTTCGTGTTCACTCTATCTAGACTTTTGAATATGATAGGCCATTCTTCTAAATATCAGTGAGTACAGGCCCAGAGCCAACACTCATATTCACTTCACTTCAATCCCAGGATTATTCTCATGAACCTCCTCTGGAACCTCTCCAATGCCAGCACATCCTTTTTTAAATAAGGGACTCAAAAATGCTCACAATACTCCAAGTGCAGTCTGACCAATGCCTTATAAAGCCTCAGCATTACATCCTTGCTTTTATATTCTAGTCCTCTCAATATGAATGCTTGCATTGTATTTGCCTTCCTTGTCATTGATTTAAAGTGCCTTACTAATATCTTCTTGAACCTCAACCCCATAATTGGCTGCTGCCTTAGAGTGCTCAGGAAGATCTAAAAACTGTGTGACAAGAATACACATAGATTAAGATGTTAGCTGTCCTGTGCTGGCACCAGTGGGATCAGCAGTTGGTCTGCCACCTGTCTTCAGGAGAAAGAGAGATAAGGAAAATAATGGAACAGCATTTGGAGATGTTAATGAAGGGACGGGAGACAGTAACGGAAGGAGAGCTGTCAAGATCGGCTCCCCCTTTGAACCTTGAACTGTTTGAAGTGATGGACAGGCGATACCCCAGCAGGGGGATAAAGGCGGACAGGTTCGCTAAGGCAGAACACACACGACACCCCAAGGTAACGAGACCCTGGAAGCAGTGCGTCTCCCACAAGCCGGTGGGAAGTTCTTGGACGGCTGATCGCGGAATCAAGCCATAGACGCTCAGGGTGGAAAGGCACGATCGGTGGGAAGCTGGTGTGTGTCCACCCTTGCCTGGGTGCCGGGTTCACCGCAGAGAAACGATCGTATCGGGAAGCGGAGGGGTCGCGGTCGGTGACCTCAGATGACATCACAAAGGGCTCGCACAAAAGCTGACTGCGAAGGTCTGTGTGGAAGCCGTTTTGAATATTCATTCGTTTTGCTCTCTCTCTCCTTTCCCCCACAGTCTGTGAACTGAACTGAACTTTGCGTCACTTGAAACTGGTCATTTACCCCTAGACAACGATAGAGCTTGATTGATCCTGTTATCTTAATTCTGTGCACATGTGTGTTTATCATTGCTGAACTGTTGCATTTATTATCCTTTTGATTAGAGTACTGTGTTGCTTGTTTCTTTAATAAAACTTCCTTAGTTCTAGTAATCCAGACTCCAACTGAGTGATCCATTTCTGCTGGTTTGGCAACCCAGTTACGGGGTACGTAACATAAGTGGGGTTCTCGTCCGCGATTTTGAACGCTAAATTTGGGACGGAGTAAATTGATTGGGTCAAAATTCCCGAAAGAAAGAAAAGACAAACAGCAGAAATGGAGGCTGAGGAATTTATAAAGGCGCTGACCTTGGAGGCATTAGAGGATGCCAGGAAATCAGAATTGGTAGTTGTAGCCAAATGGTTGAATCTTGCTAAGGGGAGGTCGACAATGAGAGAGGAGATACACAGAGCTATCGTAGAGCACTATGTATCTAAAGGTGTGTTTCCCCAGAGCGAGCTGGAGGTGGTGTCCATTGAAAAACCTGCTGGAGACGCGGTACAGGTGCAGCTTGAAAAACTGAGACTGGAGCACGAGTTCCGGGTACGGCAGTTGGAGAAAGAGAGGGACAGACAGTTGGAGCGAGAAGAGAAGGAGAGAGAGTTAGAAAGGCAGGAGAAAGAAACAATTAGAAAGGCAGGAGAGAGAGAGACAGTTGGAGCGAGAGGAGGAACAGAGGGAAAGGGAATTCGAGCTGGAGAAGTTAAGGATAAGGGCAGAGCAGGGGCCCGTGCCGAACCAAGGTGGAGGGTTCCGGGCGACCCAGGAGGTTAGGCTGGTTCCCTCAGTTGACGATACCGACGTGGATCGGTACTTTCTCCATTTCGAAAAAGTTGCTACAAGTCAGGACTGGCCAAGGGATAAGTGGGCTGTTTTGCTTCAGAGTGCACTGAAAGGGAAAGCCCAACAAGCTTACTCAGCTTTGTCCGCGGAAGATGTCCAGAGGTATGAGGTGGTGAAAGAGGCCGTCCTCAGGATTTATGAGTTGGTCCCGGAGGCATACCGGCAGAGTTTCCGGAATGCGAGGAAGCAGTGGGACCGCACGTATTTAGAGTTTGCCTGTGAGATGCAGACATATTGTGAGCGTTGGTGCGCCTCGAAGGGGGTAGAGGGGTATTATGACAGACTGCTACAGCTGATCCTGATTGAGCAGTTTAAAGGTTGTGTCCCTGAGGGTATGAGACCCTACTTAGATGAGAAAGAGGCAGCCACGTTAGCCGCAACTGCTAAGTTAGCAGATGAGTATGCGTTGACGCATAAAATGAAGTTTGCCCCGAGTAAAGGCTACCAGAAGGGTAGTCAGGACGGTGGGGAGAGTCCGCCAGAAAAGTCAGAAAGTAAGCCGAGGACTAGTGAGGAGGATAAGGTAGACCGGGAGCAGTCTGGTAAGAAGTTTCCTGGGGTCCTCTGTTATAATGGCGGGAAAGTCGGACACCTTGCGTCCAGGTGCTTTCCCCCAAAGAAGGAGACTGGAAAAGGAAAAACTGCGATTTTGACTGGCTGTATCGAGCTGGTAAACAAACCGCTAGGACAGGACAGGTCTGCCAAAGTTCAGGAAGGGCGCGAGAGGTTTACCTCGGCCGGATTGTTGTCAGTGAAGGAGGGGTTAAAACCAGTTCCAGTGCGGATCTGGAGAGACACAGGAGCGTGTCAGTCACTAATACTGAAGAGTGTATTAGAGTTTAGCTCAGAGACCCAGACTGGGGAGGTCAAGGTCAAAGGTATTGGGGAAGGGACAGAGGCCGTCCCTTTGCACCAGATACACTTACGAAGCAACCTCGTCTCTGGACTAGTCACGATCGGGGTGAGGTCCGAATTACTGATGAATGGCGTGGAAGTCTTGCTTGGTAATGACCTCGCCGGGGGAATCGTGTTCCCAGCAGTGAGATTGACAGGTCAGCCTGCCAGCATTGAGGCCCCGCCCATGGACTCACAGGTTCATCACGGGACTGCGGAAGTAAATTTAGCTGAGACGTTTCTGCCAGCCTTGTACGAGAAGGGGGTAGAAAGTGAAAAGAAGGAGTGTAGTGAAACAAGAGGTAGTGAGGGAGCTGAGACAGACTTAGCATTAGCCAGGAAAGAATTTGTGCAGGCGCAGGAGTGAGACGAGGGGCTGATGGTTTTGGCAGAGACAGCTCTCTCTGACACAGAGTTAACAAGGGAACCAGTAGGCTATTGTGTGGAGGAGGAAGTGCTAAGGAAGAAAGGTAAACCAAGTACCGTACCTGCAGATGAGGAATAGAGGGTGGTGCAAAAGAGTTATGGGGATGAGATTTTTAACCTGGCCCACAAGGTACCCCCCGGTGGACATTTTGCGGTGCTGGAGGAAACAGTTGGTGGAATCATGAAAGAGGTTTACTGGCTGCCCAGGAGGAAGGATGTTATTGATTATGGCCGACGCGAACTGAGACGGTCACAGGCTTTTGATATGCTAACAAACCTAGTCGGTGTTAGCGCGGAAATCAATGAAGCTAGGGTCCCCCTGATAGAGAAAAAACCATTTTGAAAAGATGAGTATGATATCGACCAGATGGGAGAAAGCTATTGTTTTGGCCAGCTCTGCTGATAAGGTCTCTCCCTTAATCCCCGAACAAAGCGACTCTTTAGGAGAAGTAATTAAACGACTTGCACACGTGTGTTTGATTGTCCCGAGGCGATGCAAAGAACTGGGACGTTGGGTGGTGTTTGTTACCCTAAGCCAGCCTAGCGAGCAACACCCTATAGAATAGTGACGAAAGGGCTGACGAACACAGAGGTATGTATTGGCGATGTAATATGGCTGTCTGAAGCCAGCTTGATAGTGAACCTTGAAAAAAATGAGTTTGGCCACACGAAGGTCACTTACCTGGGAATTGTGGTGACACAGGGGCAGCTGGCAACGATGCAAGCTAAAGTGCGGGCTATCTCTGACATCCCAACCCTGACAGACAAGAGGGCCCTCAGAAGGCTCTTGGAGATGGTGGGGTACTGTAGGAAGTTTTGCAATAACTCTGTGGTTACTACCCCTCCCCCTCCTACTAAGCCCTTGCGAGAGAAAACTAAGTCGGAATGGGACAACCCTTGTTATTGTGGTCCGGGATGAAACCAAATGAGAGGTTACATTGATCGCAATTCATCAGTGTTTTTGGCCACTATGAAGTTTGCTAAGTTGGAGCCTGGTCTAGGGGATTATTAATAACACATATAAAAGGAACAGAAAATGTGATGGCTGACTGTCTGTCAGGTGTTGACAACTTCAAATTCGCTGTATTAGCCAAATAGCTGATAAAGATGTGTATTTGTGTGTATCAAATAATGTATTCATGTTTGTAATTTTTACCCCGGTAAAAATCCTTAAAGGGGGGAAGTGTGACAAGAATACAGATAGATTAAGATGTTAGCTGTCCTGTGCTGGCACCAGTGGGATCAGCAGTTGGTCTGCCACCTGTCTTCAGGAGAGAGAGAGATAAGGAAAACAATGGAGCAGCATTTGGAGATGTTGATGAAGGGACGGGAGAGAGTAACGGAAGGAGAGCTGTCAGGATCGGCTCCCCCTTTGAACCTTGAACTGTTTGAAGTGATGGACAGGCGATACCCCAGCAGGGGGATAAAGAGGGACAGGTTCGCTAAGGCAGGACACACACGACACCCCGAGGTAACGAGACCCTGGAAGCAGTGCGTCTCCCACAAGCCGGTGGGAAGTTCTTGGACGGCTGATCGCAGGATCAAGCCATAGACGCTCAGGGTGGAAAGGCACGATCGGCGGGAAGCTGGTGTGTGTCCACCCTTGCCTGGGTGCCGGGTTCACCGCAGAGAAACGATCGTATCGGGAAACGGAGGGGTCACGGTCGGTGACCTCAGATGACATCACAAAGGGCTCGCACGAAAGCTGACTGTGAAGGTCTGTGTGGAAGCCGTTTTGAATATTCATTCGTTTTGCTCTTTCTCTCCTTCCCCCCACACTGTCCATCTCCCACGGCAGCGATTACTGCGAACTGAACTGAACTAAATTGAACTGAACTTTGCGTCATTTGAAACTGGTCATTTACCCCTAGACAACGATAGAGCTTGATTGATCCTGTTATCTTAATTCTGTGCACATGTGTGTTTATCATTGCTGAACTGTTGCATTTATTATCCTTTTGATTAGAGTACTGTGTTGCTTGTTTCTTTAATAAAACTTCCTTAGTTCTAGTAATCCAGACTCCAACTGAGTGATCCATTTCTGCTGGTTTGGCAACCCAGTTACGGGGTATGTAACAACAGAAATCTGAGAAACACTCAGCAGGTCAGGTATCTGTAGAAAGAAAACAGATTTAGTATTTCACTTTTCAATTTAGTTTCAAATTGTGGATTTAAATAGGGAAGAGATGGACCAGAAGGAAAAACAGACACCATTGAAGGTGAGCAAGGGACGAGCAGATAGAATTCACATTGGAGAGATGCAGAGCTTCATCAAGGTTTGCCACTCCTGGATTTACCAGTAACTTAAAAAAACACAAATGCTGGAAATCTGAATTAAAACAAATGTTAGAACCATTCAGCCAATCTGTAGGAGGACAAAAAAACTTAATTTTTCAGACTGAAGATGCTTCATCAGGACTGGAAAAGTGAGAAAATTTAGGACTGAGAAGTCCTTGCCCAATCCTGTAATTTCAAACCAAATTCTTTTCTCACTTGCCCAACATCTTGAACGTGACCTATTAACACTGTTTCCTTACCACCAACACTGATCTTTTTTTTCAGTATTTTATGTTTTTATTTCTGATTTCTAACCTGCAGATTTTTTTTTGTTTTTCTATCAGCGACAAAAGTAAGAAAGTGGCGTTGGAAGGAGATTGGTTAATTTGGCCAAGTTGATGATTGGAAAAAATGAGATGAATAGTATCACAGCAGGCCAGGCAGCATCTGTAGGAAGAGGTGCAGTCGACGTTTCAGGCCGAGACCCATCGTCAGGACTAACTGAAGGAAGAGTGAGTAAGGGATTTGAAAGTTGGAGGGGGAGATCCAAAATGATAGGAGAAGACAGGAGGGGGAGGGATAGAGCCAAGAGCTGGACAGGTGATTGGCAAAAGGGGATACGAGAGGATCATGGGACAGGAGGTCCGGGAAGAAAGACAAGGGGGGGGGGGACCCAGAGGATGGGCAAGAGGTATATTCAGAGGGACAGTGGGAGAAAAAGGAGAGTGAGAGAAAGAATGTGTGCATAAAAATAAGTAACAGATGGGGTACGAGGGGGAGGTGGGGCCTTAGTGGAAGTTAGAGAAGTCAATGTTCATGCCATCAGTTTGGAGGCTACCCAGACGGAATATAAGGTGTTGTTCCTCCAACCTGAGTGTGGCTTCATCTTTACAGTAGAGGAGGCCGTGGATAGATGTCAGAATGGGAATGGGATGTGGAATTAAAATGTGTGGCCACTGGGAGATCCTGCTTTCTCTGGCGGACAGAGCGTAGATGTTCAGCAAAGCGGTCTCCCAGTCTGCGTCGGGTCTCGCCAATATATAAAAGCCCACATCAGGAGCACCGGACGCAGTATATCACCCCAGTCGACTCACAGGTGAAGTGTTGCCTCACCTGGAAGGACTGTTTGGAGCCCTGAATGGTGGTAAGGGAGATGTCTTCCTCTTTTAAAGAAAGGGGCTTCCCTTCCTCCACTATCAACTCTGCTCTTAAACGCATCTCCCCCATTTCACGTACATCTGCTCTCATTCCATCCTCCCACCACCCCACTAGGAATAGGGTTTCCCTGGTCCTCACCTACCACCCCACCAGCCTCCGGGTCCAACATATTATTCTCCGTAACTTCTGCCACCTCCAACGGGATCCCACCACTAAGCACATCTTTCCCTCCCCCCCTCTCTCTGCATTCCGCAGGGATCGCTCCCTACGCAACTCCCTTGTCCATTCGTCCGCCCCATCCCTCCCCACTGATCTCCCTCCTGGCACTTATCCGTGTAAGCGGAACAAGTGCTACACATGCCCTTACACTTCCTCCCTTACCACCATTCAGGGCCCCAAACAGTCCTTCCAGGTGAGGCAACACTTCACCTGTGAGTCGACTGGGGTGATATACTGCGTCCGGTGCTCCCGATGTGACCTTTTATATATTGGTGAGACCCGACGCAGACTGGGAGACCGCTTTGCTGAACATCTACGCTCTGTCCGTCAGAGAAAGCAGGATCTCCCAGTGGCCACACATTTTAATTCCACATCCCATTCCCATTCTGACATGTCTATCCACGGCCTCCTCTACTGTAAAGATGAAGCCACACTCAGGTTGGAGAAACAACACCTTATATTCCGTCTGGGTAGCCTCCAACCTGATGGCATGAACATCGACTTCTCTAACTTCCGCTAAGGCCCCACCTCCCCCTCGTACCCCATCTGTTACTTATTTTTATGCACACATTCTTTCTCTCACTCTCCTTTTTGTCCCTCTGTCCCTCTGATTATACCTCTTGCCCATCCTCTGGGTCCCCCCCCCCGTCTTTCTTCCCGGACCTCCTGTCCCATGATCCTCTCGTATCCCCTTTTGCCAATCACCTGTCCAGCTCTTGGCTCTATCCCTCCCCCTCCTGTCTTCTCCTATCATTTTGGATCTCCCCCTCCCCCTCCAACTTTCAAATCCCTTACTCATTCTTCCTTCAGTTAGTCCTGACGAAGGGTCTCGGCCTGAAACGTCGACTGCACCTCTTCCTACAGGTGCTGCTTGGCCTGCTGCGTTCACCAGCAACTTTGATGTGTGTTGCTTGAATTTCCAGCATCTGCAGAATTCCTGTTGTTTGAATAGTATCACATTGGCATTTCGGTATCTACAGAAGAGGAGGTTAGATAGAAAGGTCTACATGGAATAAGAGTTCTTAAGTGGACTATTGTACAAATTTTTGTTTCTTATTTGATGATGAAATCTTCCCTAATCGCTTCTATTTGACAAGGAATTAGAGTTATACAATTCAGTGTTCCCAAATCATTTGGTTTAAATTTAAACCAGACTAAGTGGGGGGAAAACTCTGACTCAGTCCCCATGCATTTCTCTTTTTTTTTTGATGGCAGTAACTCATGATGGGAACTGAAGTCTAAATTTACCAGAGGGTGCATTTTGAGTTTTTTGTACTTGGATGTGCTAAAATACATAAAATAGAATTCAACTTGACAGATGATTAAGAAAAATGTAAATCATATACTGTGCTATATTCTGAAAAAGGGTTTTATTCAAGAAAACTGAAGGTATATTAAAACCATGAGGTAAGTTTTTGCCCTTGGGAGTTCTCTGAATTGTCCACAGAAGTCAATTAAATGAAAAGCTATAAATCAACTGAATCCTTAAATAATAGCCAGGGAAAAAAATAATGAACTTTAGTGGCTGTACCATTCAGCTGTAAACAGGAAAATTGGTGATATCTGAGAAAGGTGAAAGAGACTATATCCACCTTGCACAAGATGTTTCACGTAGAAGAGAAATTCAAAGAAAAAGCACTTTTTTTTAAACACAGCAACTTGATGACCCAGAGATGTTACTAGACAGACTATATCTGTACAATACTATTTTATATAGATATCGTTGCAAGCAGTCAGTGCCCCCTTTGGATATAACATTAACATTACAGGTGCATATGATGATAATCCTATATCCAAAGAGGGTGCTGTTTATAAATGTATGGTTATATAAATTTTGAAATATTACTAATATTCAGTATAGTACATAATGATAATCTGTCCAATAAAATCAACCCAGAGTGCCCAGTAAATGACCTGTGATAATTTTGGTTGTTAATCACCATTATACTTATGGTACTCTGCACTGGCTATAATACTTTGTAATCAGTTAAGTAGTTGGTCTTTCTACATTCCTCAAGATCAGTTTATCGTCCAATATACTGTAAAAATATACCCAATCCAGAAGTTGTACCAATAAATCTTAATGTGGAAGCTAATTGACTCTACTTCACATGTCCAGTGTGCATCTCCTATTGCCTACAGACCAAATTAGACCAATAAGACAATTTATATCTCTCAATGCAAGAATGTTTTCAGTGAAACTGAATCTGCTTCATATAACATACTATTTACTTCCCTTCTGCCATCAGATTTCTGAATGGACAATGAACCTATGTATATTACTTAAGTTTTTTGGGAGGGGGTGCTTTCTTTTTGCACTGCTGGTTTAATTTAGATAAATTCATGTGTACATATGTGTGTGTATATAAAATGTATTGCACTGTACTGCTACAGAACAAATTTCTTGACATACAGTAGGCCTGTGACATTAAACTTGATTCTGAATCTATAATGGCTGAAATCAGCTTATCTAATTAGTTCTCCAAAACTAATTGACATAACGGGTAGGTTAATTGGTTATTGTCTATTGTCCTGTCATTAGATTATTGTTAGTTGGGGGTTTTTCGGGTGGCATGGCTAGAAGGGCATAATTTGCACTGTATCGCTAAATAAATAAATTTGGTTACAAGCAATCTATGACTTTGTGGCCATATGTGAGAAGTGATTGACAAATTACCCCAGTTCATTTAAACAAGCATCTCAACAGAAACACAATAATAATTCAAAGTAATTTTTGTCAATGTACATATGTCAGCATATGCAACCCTGAGATTCATTTTCTTGGGGGCGTACTCAATAATCCATAATAGAATCAATGAAAGACTGCGCCAACTTTGGTTGAGTGCTGCCTGGCCTGCTGAGTTCCTCCAGCATTTTGTGATAGTTGCTTAGATTTCCAGCATATGCAGATTTTCTCTTGTTTGTGATTTTGATAACCAACTTTGGTGTTCAACCAGTGTTCAAAAGACAACAAACCTTAAATATGAAAATGAAATAATAAATAAATTAGCTCTAAATATTGAGAACATGTGATGAAGAGTCCTTGAAAGTGAGGCCATGGGTTTGTGGGAACATTTCAATGATGGGGCAAGTGAGGTTGAGTTAAATATACCCTTTGGTTCAAGATTCTGATGGTTGAGTGAGTGGTTGGTGGTGTGAGTCCTGAGGCTCCTGTATCACCTTCCTGACAGCAACAAGAAGAGAACGTCCTGGATGGTGGCGGGGTCTGTGATGATGGATGCTGTCCTCCTGTGACAACATTTTGTGTAGATGTGCTCAATGTGGAAATCGCTTTACCTGGGATCCAAGAAAGATATGAACTATTGTGTCAGTAACTTGATTAAAAAGTTTAAAATCAGTTGTATATGGTATTCACTTTTGATTTGCAGTAACCATAGTATATAGTTGGAAGTTATTAACATGTTGAAGCTTACATGCTGTTTTCAATGCATCTTCCTTAGCATTCCCTTGTTAGTAGCCAACATATCACATTTCAAAAGGCAGGATGATCCTATAGTCATATATAACATCAAATTTTTCTAAATATACCTTTCAATTTCAAGTGGTAGTCCAGGCTAAATGCGAAATATAAGTTGTCTCATTTTGCATGTCCAAGTGTCAGTCTCACCTAAAGTACCATATGATTTTAGAAAGGTCATAATTTTATTTGTCATGAAGTCAGCATTGTACAAGAATCATTTAATTCACTCAAAAAAAATTGTTCCCTGATGAATCGTAATACCTTTACCCTATCAACATATGTTATTAATTTTAGACAAGTATTGGCCAGTCTTGGTGGTTTTACTTTTTGAGGAGTAATATCTCTGTCCAGTTTGCCGTGACATTTATTGTTATAGCTCCATGGATCTAAATTCAAATTCTTAGCACCTGTGAATCCTTTCCTTGGACTTTTCCATGAAACGGTACTTTGTATTGAGAACAGGTCGAGCGAACTCAGCCTTTTCTCCTTGGAGCGACGGAGGATGAGAGGTGACCTGATAGAGGTGTATAAGATGATGAGAGGCTTTGATCTTGTGGATAGTCAGAGGCTTTTTCCCAGAGGTGAAATGGCTAGCATGAGAGGGCACAGTTTTAAGGTGCTTGGATGTAGATACAGAGGAGATGTCGGGGTAAGTTTTTTTTACGCAGAGAGTGGTGAGTGTGTGGAATGGGCTGCCAGTGATGGCGGTGGAGGCGGATACGATAGGGTCTTTTAAGAGACTGCTGGGCAGGTACATGGAGCTCAGAAAAATAGAGGGCTTTTGGTAACCCTAGGTAATTTCTAAGGTAAGGACATGTTTGGCACAGCTTTGTGGGCCGAAGGGCCTGTATTGTGCTGTAGGTTTTCTATGTAACTCCATTAAATTATTTTCTTGCCAAAGATAAATAATGAACACCATTATGACTTTTTGAACTTGGTGGAACCTCAGTCTGAAATGCTCAAAACCACCTTGCAATTAAATTTGAAAAAAAACTTTGACAAGATGGAAATTTAGATTCTAGTCTCACTGTTTTTACCATGTCATTCACAAACTTCATTTCTGCTCCCTCCAATGCCAAATACCATGGATTTAACAGAAATATACACTCAGTGACCACTTCATGCACGTTAATGCAAATATCTAATCAGCTGATCATGTGACTGCAACTCTGCATAAAAGCATGCAAACATGATCAAGAGGTTCAGTTGTTCAGACCAAACATCAGAATAGGGAAGAAATGATCTAAATGACTATAATGGTTAGTGCCAGATGGAGTGGTCAGAGTATCTCAGAAACTGCTGATCTCCTGGGATTTTCACACACACCCACCTCCAGAATTTACAGAATATGATGCCAAGAACAAAAAACATGCAGTGAATGGCAGTTCTGTAGGCAAAAACACCTTGTTAATGAGACAAATCAGAGGAGAGTGGCAGACTGGCTCAAGCTGACAGTAACTCAAATAAACGCGCGTTACAACAGTTGTGTGCAGAAGCCTCTTAGGAGCATGGATGATAGAGGAGGGAACGGCAGCATCTTTGGAAATAAATAAACAATCAACGTTTCAGTCTGAGATCCTTCTTCAGGACTGTTAAGGAAGAGGGATGGCGCCATAACGGAAAGGGGGTGAAGGATGACAGCTAGAAGGTGATGGGTGAAGACAAGTGGGTAGGAAAGGTAAAGGGCAAGAGAGGAAGGAATCTGATAGGAAAGGAGAGTGGACCATAGGACGAGGAAACGGTGGTGATAGGCAGGTGAGAAGAGGTAAGAGGGCAAAGTGGGGAGGGGGCGGATCTTTTAGACCGGAAGGAGAAATCGATATTCATAAAGTGCTGTCTCACCTGGAAGGACTGTTTGGGACCCTAAATGGAGGTGGGGGGGGGGGGAGATGTATGGGTGTAGCGCTTAGGTGTTCGCAGTGATAAGTACCGAGAAGGAGATTAGTGGGGAGGGACGAATGGACAAGGGAACACGGAGGAATGAATGAATCCTACAGAAAGCGGTGGGGTTGGAAGGTAAAGATATATTTGGTGGTAGGAGCCCTTTGGAGAGGGCGGAAGAAAGTCATGTTTAGGTTTGTTTTTAAATACCTGATACTACAGTAGCCAAGCAATTGAAATGGTAGATTAGCAATTCATTGTGCTGGTGACGAAACTGCACATCCCTTTTGATGCTTAATGACTGTGGTGTTACTTAGTTAAAATCTCTATTGTTATTTAATTTGTCTGTCCTTACTCTACCACACTATCGTGAAAAAAATTATGTCACCATAACGTCATAATAAACATATGACACTACTGTTTAATATTTTAATAACGATGTCAATTTCTGACGATATGATTTTGCGGAGAAGTAACATGTCATTATTGTGCTTATCCTGAAGTTTCTAGTGGTAGGACTAAAGTCGCTATATTCAGAGGCAGATTAATGCTTGTGCTACTGGCAAACTAATCAGTATTTGCGACCAGTATCACATCAAAGCCACAGACATTTGTATCGCAAGTCGTCTCAGATTGAATAATTGAAAAAAGAAATTACAGCTTTAAACATCATAGAAATTCAACCACAGATATGATTGCATTCTATAGAATTGCAAGTCAAACCAAAAAAAAAGGTTCATGTCTCTGAGTATTCCAGACCAGGGAGATTGTTGCTGTTTGTGATGAATTAGTTCATGTCATCTTAATATTACTAAGGGTTTTCTCAAGTTTTCCATCATACTTAATTGCTAAGCAGTGAGCCCTGTGTCTCTGCTGAGAGATTTGTGTAAATTAGAAGCGCTTGGGTGATGTCTTCTACAGACAGACAGCACATACTATCAAAATATATACGAATGTAGTATAAAATTATGTTTATGACATTTGGTCTAGTTTTTGTCAAACAAAAAGAACTATCCAGCTTCGCCCATTTACTACCTGTGTCTACAGATTACAGATCTTCAAATTTTTATCCATTTAATTACTTTTCTTAACGTGACTAATGTTTCTGGCTCAGTCTCTTCAGGCTGGTAGCATCAAACCAATATACTTAGAGGAAAATAAATTCTTCACATTCCCTCCATTATCTTAAACATTTCACTTCCACTCTCTATTGAATCTCTTGCATGTAAAATATTAAAGACGCATACAGCTCCACAGTTCTCCCCCCACTTGGAATATCATATCAAAACCTGGTTCACCTCATGTCCTTGTATAAGCCCAAAGTACAGTTCAGCAACAGCTAACTACCACCAAGATAGTAAAGAAATAGTCTCCAGAGCCCATTGAAGCCTTGAAGGGCTGCTTTGAGGTTGCTAATTGGAATGTGCGTTGTGAACCATATGGGGAGGACATTAATGGACTTACTGATTGCATCACTGGCTACATCACCTTCTGTGTGGACACTGTAATGCCATCAAGGATTACTTACTGCTTTCCTAACAACAAGCCATGGGTCACTTGTGACCTAAAGACTCTTCTCAACCACAAAAAGAGAGTCTTTAGATCAGGAGACAAGGAAGAATTATATGTGCAGAGGGAGCTAAAGAAGGAGATCAAGGTGGCTATAGAAGAATACTGGAGGGAGCTGGAGAGCACGTTTAGGCAGAGTAGCACATGGGGGGTGCGGAGAGGCATGAAGAACATCATTGGCTTCAATCAGCCTAGATGTAGAACCTTGGAATGCATGGGCTGTGTTAAATCAATTCAATAGGTTTGACAATTGCTCTCCTGTTCACATCCTCCTCAGCACACCAGTCCAGGTGCTGAGGCACCCAATACTCCCTCAGCATCAACATCTCCCCTTCTCCTCCTCCCCTCAGTTTAACACATGGATGAACAACACTGGCTACCACGTCTACATTCCCTTCCTGCCCTGCACCTACCATCCACACCTCTACATACCAATTGCTATCATCCTGATCTTCACCTCTCCAACTCCCGCCTTCCACTAACTCTCCAGTCATCATAGACTCACCTTCACTACTGAGCTGGGGATCCTCAGACACGGCAAAGAATTGGGATCGGATGGTGTGAACCCCAAGGTCCTGAAGAAGTGGGGATCCTCAGACACGGCAAAGAATTGGGACCAGATGATGTGAACCCCAAGGTCCTGAAGAAGTGTGCTGAGCAGCTGCGTGGAGTTCTCCAGAGGATTTTCAATCTGAGTCTCAGCCCAGAAAGGGTCCCGACTGTGTGGAGGATATCACGTATGGTTCCAGTACCCAAGAAAGGTCAACCAAAAGTCTTGAATGACTACCATCCAGTGGCCTTGACCTCATACATTATGAAGACCCAAGAGAGGCTGGTCCTGGCTCCCCTCCAGCCCCTGGTCAGATTAGTCCACAATGCCTGCAGTTCACCCACCAGGAGCACATTGGAGTTGGCGATGTATCATCTACCTGGTGAACAGAGCCCACTCCCATTTGTCTGTTGATTTCTCAAGTGCCTTCAGTACCATACAGCCCTCGTCACTAGGGGAAAAGCTCAATTCAATGCAGGTTGACACTTCCATCGTATCCTGAATAGACTACCTGATTGGCTGACCACAGTTTGTGCTGCTTCAGAGCTGTGTGTCAGACATAACTATAAGCAGCACTGGGGACTATACTGGCTCCCTCCTGTTTACCCTGATAACCTCGGAGTTTAAATACAACACTGAGTCATGTCATCTGCAGAAATTCTCTTGATGATTCAACCATAGTTGGGTGTATAAAGGGAGGATGGGAGGTTGAATACAGGGCCATGGTGGAGGACTTTATCAAATGGTGCAAGCTGAATCATCTGCAGCTCAACATTAGTAAGACAAAAGGGGTGGTGATGGACTTTAGGAAGACTAAACCTGCACTGCTCCCTGTCACTATTGATGGTGAGGATGTGGATGTGGTGAGGACCTACAAGTACCTGGAGGTGCATCTGGATGACACACTTGAGTGGAGCACCAAGACAGAGGCTGTATACAAGAAGGGCCAGAGTCACCTTCACTTCCAGAGGAGACTGAGGTCCTCTGGAATATGCAGGTCTTTCTTTCTCATGTTCTACCAGTCTGTTGTCGCCAGTGCAATCTTCTAGATGGTGTACTGGGGCAATGGCATCAACATGGGTGATGGCAACAGGATCAATAAACTGATTAGAAAGGCTGGCTCTGTTATAGGAGTCAAACTGGACACACTGGAGTCTTTTATAGAACAAAGGCCCCTATGGAAAATCCTGGCAATTCTGGATAATGTTTCTCACCCTCTACATGCTACCTTGCCTGAACAGAGGAGCACTTTTAGTAATAGACTAAGACAACTGTGCTGCTCCAAAGAGCACTATATGAGGTCATTCTTACCCTCAGCCATTAGGCTCTATAATAAGTCAACCAAAAGCTGGGGAAGTGGTGACCCCTTCTGTTAGACTGATTGAGGTTACCTATCTTTTTATTCTTTCTTACTTCTCTTCTAATATTTGTATATCTGTGCACTTGTAATGTTACTGTAACACTTCCCTTGGGATCAATTAAAGTCATAGTCATACTTTATTGATCCCAGGGGAAATTGGTTGAAAGTATCTCTCTATTGGTCTTTTTACTGGAGACAATTCACCCGAGTTGAAAATATATTAAATGTCCCTAGATTCACTTCTTTATCTTAAAAAAAACCTTCTCTTGCCTGACCAGAAGCAGAACCATTAAAAAAAATCAGTGTTCCCTCCTGATTGGCATCACATTTTTCTGAACTCTGGTGATAGCAAGTTTATTACACTCTGGGTACAATTTTCCTGCTTTGATGTCTTATTTCTGGCCAGTGAGGAGAATATTTTACATGCATTTTTATCCACCATTGTGTCTTCAGGGATCTGGTGTGATGTGGTCCAAGTTTCAACTACATTTCTCAGCTTTCCACCATCTTTCATGTGACTCTGCCTGTCTGACCTGGTTCTCCTCCTCATTCATTCGGTGAATTCTGTTTCATGATGTATTGTTTGAGCTTATGGAAACACCAGCAGACCTTTAAGAATTCTCCCCCCCCCCCCACAAATATATAAGTTTTTAAAATCAGTGAACAATTCCAAATTGAAAATATAAATACTTGTGTGTATATTGTATATATATTAAAATCAGGTTCTAATTAAATAGTTTTGAGTAAAAGTACTTTTTTAATAATTTGAGTGAGACTTGTGGGGCAGATATGATTCTCCCAGAAGCCTGACTTTGGCTAGAACTTATCCTAGTTCTGTTAAAAATAATCCTTGGAAGTACAGAACACTAAAGCATTAATTTTTGTTACATAATGAAAGTAGAAGCCCTCCAAATCATGGTCAATCCATTTTCCTACCAGATTACCATTTTTCCTAATCCCCTAACTATCCAGAATCCATTGATTTTTTTTTCCCAGAAATATACAAGATATGTCCATACATTTTGTTAGATACCAGCTCATGTATTGTGGCCTTCTTGGACACCACACTTCAAATCAAAGTCAATTTATTATCAAAGTACATAAAGTATACTATTTTGAGATTCGTTTTCTTGCAGGCATTGTCAAGAAAATAAAGAACAATAGCATTTATGAAAAAGTATACATACACTTTGAGAATGTTAAAGGCTGAGGGAGCATATACAGATTTCCAAGAACAGGAGCAGTCTTGGAATACAACCAAAAGCTATGCAGAATGAGTTCTGAGTACAGAATTCACTGTCTGCGGAATCAGTAAACGGAATTAGATAAGTATTTGAAAATATCTGCTGTGCTATGTAAACAATTTAGGACTTCGGTTGATATCTGTCAAAGAGTCAGGTCAGATATGCTGAGCCAACTGACCTGAGCTTTCATTCTATAATCTTACATGACATGTTTCTTCGAAAATTACTGTATATCCCAAACTAGAAGTCCTTTGTGATTTCTCCAATTCACGAGGCATCTTAAACATAAATATGTATTACAGGGTGGGAGGAAAATTACTGCAAATCTGTGTTCAGTAAATGAGCTAAGCAGAAACAAGCAACACACAAAAAATGCTGGAGGAACCCAGCAGGCTATGCAGCATCTATGGGAAAAAGTAGTGAATGTTTCGGGCTGAGACCCCTCAGCAGGTTTCTGCCTGGCCTGCTGAGTTCCTCCGGCATTGTGTGTGTGTGTTGCTTGGATTTTCAGCATCTGCAGATTTTCTCATTTGTAAGCAGAAACAAGAGAAGCCTGCAATGCTCAGAGTTCACAACAATCCACTGACTCCTGCCAAAGCAAAAGAACTAAAAAGCTTTAAGTATACCCACACATGGTTCAAGAAAAGTACAATGTGAGAACAATGTACTCATCTGGAATTATTTAAAACAAAATATCTGTACACCATCTTTAGACTGGTACTTTAATATCTGGGGAAAAGCTAAATAACATTCATTACTTTAACCAAGATCCAACGCCATGGGGCTATTCTTAATTGTAGAAACATTTCAAACAGAAGTAATGGTTAAAAGTGTTACAATGGACCTGTTGTTGCAAAGCTCCTTATTGTCCATTTGGAAGTTTATTATGAAAGAGGATTTCACTGTAATATGGAGACACAAAAGGCTGCAGATGCTGTAGACTGAGGGAAAAAAAAATTGCTAGAGGAAATAATCAGGTCAAGTAGCATCTATGCATGCAAAGGGATAGTTAATATTTTGGTTTGGGACCCTGCATCAGGACTGTTCTTTTCAGTCCTGAAGAAGGGTCTTAGCCTGAAACGTCAACTGTTTATTCATTTCCATAGATGCTGCCTGACCTGTTGAGTTCCTCCAGCATTTTGTATGTATTGCTTTGGATTGCCCACATCTGCAGAATTTGTTGTTTATAGTTATATAATACTTCCATGAACAGATTGCAAGTAATTTTGGGCAGGTAGGAATACTTCTGGTAACAATTTCTTTCTGTAATATTCATATAAACAGATCAACCCTGAGACATCGACTGTTTAGCTTCACACTGTACGTTAACTATTTTAACCTCAAACTGTAGCCCATTGATTATTGGCAATAACCAGTAGCTTACAAGTTTGAGGTTTAAAAATAAAGACTGAGGCCAAATTCCATCAAGTTTTCCAGAAGGTGTCATGTCCACGTAGCTTTCACTGCATTTTTATCAGTAAACAGAAAATTCATACTAACACTTTATCCTTAATTTATGCAGTAGATTAGAATAGTTAAAACTATAGTTATGATAATTGAATGTCAAAGCCAGCTAATATAAAAATACAAAATCTGAAATTTTCATTAAGGTACATATTACTCATCTTAAATCACAAAGACAAATAAAATATGAAGATATTTTAATTCAGAACTTTCGTTTGTAGCTCGTTGCAGGGGAAAGATTTAGTATACAAGCATGGACTTAGAGATGCATTGTCAATGTGAAAAAAATTGGCATTTCAGGAAGCAGTTCCATTGGCAATCGTTTAGGATAAAATGACCTTTCATAACTCAAGGCTCATAACAAGTTCCGATGAACACACCTCTCTGCATTTCCAGCAATATTTTAATTTCATGCTTCATAATTACAATATTTTACTTTCCAGACATTATTTGATTAGATTTTTGTTGCTTGCTACCAACAAATAATTACAAAATCACTGCACGTTTAATGCAATCTCAGAATTTACCCATTATTCTGAATCATGGCTTTTGTTTTTGCCCTCTATCAATTTTTCTTCTCTTCTGTTGTTTGCTGATGCAAGTATCTATAATGGCATATCGTTGGTATTTCATCCACTGGATGCCTTTGATGACCAAGCTTGGATATTGAATACTGACAGTAGAAGCACAAGTTAATGTCATTGGATCGATCACTTTGCTCTACCAAAGCTAGAATTCAGGTAGTTTCCCCATCCTTATTGTAGAGTTACAGATGTCAACAGCTGCTTAGAATTCTGGTTAGATTATCTATCTGGTTCATTTATCTATTTTAAAAAGCTGAACTACAAGAGTAACCAAGTAGATCACTCTAAATAACCAAGAATCTGTACACAGAACACTCACTTGAAAGTGAGGGAGGAAAACTCTTTGAATCAACCTTTGTTCTTGTGTTCAAACACAGACAACTATAGCCAATTGTTGTCAAAATGTTTTCTCTAGCTAATTAAGGTTTCCTGTTACCATATAATTTTTGTTAGTTTATCTTAACCTCAATGTCTTGAGACTTCCAAGCATTAACACAAGATTGAGCTGGCCAGACAAAGCTCTTGAATATTTCGAATTAAATAATGCGCTTATCAGCTACATAAAGATCACAAAATAAAAGTGATTTCCATTCTCAGCAGCCAAGGTGAAATACCAAGGTATCATCTAATTTGTTGCTACTTTTCACTTTACCCCAATTGTTGAAGAGTTCTTCCTCCTGTATACCTGTGATAGTCTTCATCTCTCCTCCTTCAAATGAAGCGTTCAAAGGTAATTCTTGGTACAGTATTGTGCTGAGGACTCATCTACAACAGAAATCTTTCACACTAGAACCTTATAGACAACTGACTGTTGACTTTCATCTCAAATGATTTCAATTATGAGCTCACACACTGAAGGAAAGTTTTCAATAAATTATTCCAAGCTCAAATGAATGAATAGCTGAGAGTCATTTCCATGGTGAAATAATTTCTCTGAAACAATTGGAAGATGGACACGTTTGATATTTTGTTAAGTTGAAATCAATCAGGACACCACAGTACTGGACAGTCCATTTAGCCCACAATGTTCTGCCCCCTTTCTTTATATCATCCATCTTTCTCCATTCCCTTCATATTCATATGTTATTTAAAAGCCTCTTAAAACTCCACCAACCTGCCTGCTTCCAATTCTACCTCTGGTAACCTGTTCCTGGCACTTACCACTTCTTGCATAAGAAAGTATTTTTCCCCCCTCCACATATTGCCTTTAAACTATCCCCCGACCCAAACCTAATGTTGAAAGTTGAATTTCTAGCCTAGGGGAAAGATTCTGTCTGTCTGTCCCATTGATACCTCTTATAATTTTATAAATCTCTAATATGTCTCCTCTCAACTTTCAACACACTAGTTTGAGGGAGAACAACACAAGTTTGTCCAGTTTCCTTATTGCTCATACCCTCTAATCCAGGCAGCATCCTGAAATCTCTTCTGCACTCTTGCCAGTTTTTACATCTGTCCTATAATGGGATGACGAGAGCTACATTGCGTACACCAAGTATGTCCCACTAAAGCCGCAGCACAACTTCCTTACTCTTCTACTCAGTATACCTGCCAATGAAGGAAAACAAGCCATAAGCCGCCTTTTCTTCCTTATCCACTTGCGTAGTAATTTTCAGTGAACTACAGACTAGGACCCCAAGATCCCTCTGTACTTCATTGCTCTAAGGGGGCCTACAATCAACTGTACATTCATTTGATCTCCCAAAGTCCTCAATTGTTCAGATTAACCAATCACTTCTTTGTCCATATCTGTAACTGATCTATATCCTACTGTATCCTCTGATAGTCCTTTACACTGTCCACAACTCCACCAATCTTTGTGTCTTCCACAAACTTGCTAATCCAGCCATCTACATGTCCATCCAGAATATTGGTATTTATCAGATTCAGGCTCATTTACTTAACACATGTACATCAAAACATACAATGAAATTCTTTAGCACTGCTTCCTTGGAACACCAGCTAAAATAGCAGCCTTCCACCCCTTCTCTGTCTTCGTCAGTTTCAAATCCAAACCTGCAATTTACCCTGGATCCCATGAGTCTTTATCTTTTCAATCAATCTACCACGAGGAACCTTATCAAACGCCTTACAAAAGTTCATGGAGATGACAAATACGCTGCCTTACCCTATCAAGCACCTTTGTCACCTCCTCAGAAAATTCAATCATTAGTAAGGCACATGAACTGTTCCAAAGCCATACTGCCTGTCCCTAAACAGACAAGTCTTTCCAAATGTGCATAAATCCTATTCCTCACTATCCTCTCCAATAACTCCCCTATCACTGACATGAGGCCTACTGGCCTCTAATTACTTGGATTATCCCCGTTTTTTCTATTTAAACAAAGGTGCAACACTTGCTACTCTCTAGTCTCCTAAGACCTCACTTGTTCCTATGGGGACACAAAAGATCCTTGTCAAAGGCCTAGCAATTTTTTCTTGATTCTTTCAATATTCTGGGAGATATGCCATCAAACCCTAGGGACCTATCCATCTTAATATTTTTAGAAGATCCAGCACTACCTCCTCCTGAATGTCAAAATATCCCAGTACATTAGAGTGCACACTCAGTTTTCACTAGCTTCCAAGTCCTTCTCAGTAAATACTGACTAAGTACCCAACCACTTGTTTGGACTCCAAGCACAAATGCCCTCCTTTATTGTTGGGTGGACATACCTTCTTAGCTAACCCTTTTTTTGTTAATACAAGCCTAAAATTCCTTCAGACTTTCCTTGAACTTGTCTGCCAAGGATATTGAGACTCCTTTTGGCCTTCCTAATCACCTACTTTGTGGAATATAAAGATAACAGGAAAGTACTTAAAGGCCCATCTGATTTTAAAGTTCTTAACCTTATGTACACTTCCTTTTCCTTCCAGACTGTATTTATGACCTGTCAGGTCCTCCAAACTTTACAGTTTGTGTTTAAACAACTCACACTTTTGACATGGACTGTCCGACAACTGCTCCCAATCAAAACCACTTAACTCCCGTCCTTTCCCATTGTAATTTACCCACCCCAATTTAGACCTTCCTGCAAGATCCAATTTTATCTTTATTCCTAACTCTCGTAGAACATGAGCTCTGGTCACTATTCCCAAAAAACTCACCCACAATCAGGTCTGTAATCTAGCTTGGCTCATTTTCCAAAACCAAGACAGTATGTTTTATCCTGGTTGGACTCTCAACACACAGTTTCAAAAACCCCTCTTGGATGCACTTAGGAAATTCCACCCATCTAAGCTTTTTGTATTAAGGAAGTTTCCTTTAATACTGGGAAAGATAAATTCCCCCAATGTGATGACCCTATTGATTCTGTACCTTTTCATAATTTGACTGATACCTATTCCTCCATCTCTCATTGGCTACTGGGGAATCAGTAGTTTAATCTTATCAGCACAATTGCACCTTTCTCATTTTTATGCTCAACCTAAATTGCCTCTATGAATGAGCCCTCTAGTATGTTCCCTCCAAGTACTTGACTTTCTCCCCTATCAACAGTGCAACCTCTCCAACTCTTTTAGCCTGCCTCATTCTGAAACAGATTGAACAGCTTGCTGAACCTGAATCCATCATTATATATTTTCTAATCTTTTTTGCATCATAATTTAAAAATGCACCACAGGAATTTACTTTGTTTAATATAGGATCACAGGCAATGCAAACAAAAAGAAAAGGAAATAATCAAGATGGGGAAAGGAAAGAGTATGCACTAAAGAGGATGAAAAAAAAACACAAATTTAAATGTCAAAACACTTTTTAATGTTTGTCAGTGGTCACAGATCTGACTGAATGGAACTTCATTCTCTCTGAAGACAACTTGCACTCAAATATAAATTAGACAATTTTCATCACCGGGAGATATCTGAAATAGTAAAAACAAATCACTGTTTTTCAAATTTACTGGCATGATACCAGAAGTTCTTTTAAACAAAGTTTAAGTAGCATTCAAGAGAATACGGAAATGGTGTGCACTGCTGCAGGTAGTTAACTAGTCCTCTCCAATGATAATATGCACTCCAACTTTAATCATCATCAACTGTTGGCTTTATCGTTACACCTCTTCTTATCTGACCCCAACCAATTAATCTGTAAAAGAAAAAGCTGATTAGTTTTTACAAGAAATACATACCTATTCAAATGAATGATATCAATGCATCAAGAATCTGCTCAATAAACTCTTAGTCAGTTAAATCTTGAGTTTGTTTTTCTGGGCATCAAATACTGTTGCACTGAAATCTTTAACAGCATTTGTTTCCCCCATAAAACAAACTCATCACATCTTGCCTTACAAAGAAAATTGAGATGTTCAATGTAGATTTCCAAATCTCAAGATTCCTATTTTTAAAATACACACACTTTCTTCACTCACCGCCAATGCTTCTCTACTCTTCGGCTAAGAGCAATCTTTTCACCAACTTCTGTACATACTGGATTTGTGAGGACTATTTTTCCCAAGTCGGCCTTCACTGCACTGACTCTTCCTCCAGTCGAAAGGGATCCTATGTTTACCATCAACACCTCATTTTTGGACAGCTTTTGAACCTTAAAAAAATAATCAGAATCAGCTTTAATATCACTGGCACGTCTTTTGTTTTCTTTGCGGCAGCAGTTCAATGCAATATATAATAATAGGAAAAAACACCAAATTACAATAAGTATATGTACATATTAAGTAGTTGAATTAAATTAGTGCAAAAATAAAACATCAACAAAAAATAGTGAGGAAGTATTCATAAGTTCAATGTCCATTTAGGAATCAGATGGCAGAGGGGAAGAAGTGTTCCTGAATCATTGAGTGTGTGCCTTCAGCCTCCTGTACCTTGTTCCTGATGGTAGTAATGAGAACAGGACATGTCCTGAGTCCTGAGTGATAGGGGTCAATGATGGATGCTACATTTTCAGCTATCCCTCCTTGAAAATGTCCTGGATACTATGTTTACAACTCTCTGCAGCTTATTTTGATCCTCCCTCCCACCACCCCCTCTCCACTCACACCAGATACAAATGCAGCCAGTTAGAATGCTCTCCACGATATATCTGTGGAAATTTGTGAGTGTTTTTGGTGACATACCAAATCTCCTCAAAGTTCTAATGAAATATAGCTGCTGTCGTGCCTTCTTTGCAGTTGCATCAATATGTTGGGCCCAGTATAGATCCGCAGAGATACTGACACCCATGAAATTGAAATTGCTCACTCTTTCCACTTCTGATCCCTTTATGAGGAGTGGTGTATGCTCCCTTGTCTTATTCTTTCTGAAACCCCCAATCAGTTCTTTGGTCTTACTAACATCAAGTTTGTTGCTGTGACACCACTCATCCAACTGATATATCTATATGCAGACTGTGGTCTTCCAGTTAGGAAGCAGAGGACGCAGTTGCAGAGGGACATGCAGAGGCCCAGGTTTTGGAGCATTTCAATCAGAACAGTAGGAATGATTGTGTTATACACTGAGCTGTAGTCAATAAGCAGTATCCTGACATAGGTAACTGTACTGTCCAGGTGATCCAAGGCCGCGTGAAGGGTCAATGAGATCACATCTGCCGTAATAGGCAATGATAGGTAATTTGCAATGATAGGCAAAATGCAGTGGGTTCAGGTGGTTTCTGAGACAGGACTTAATTCTAGGTATAACCAACCTCTCAAGCACTTCATCATTGTAGATGTGACTGCTACTGGATGATAGTTGTTAAGGCAACTCACCCTGCTGTTCCTGGGCACTAGTATGTCTGTGAAACAGGTGGGAACTTCCAACTGTAGTAATGAGAGATTGAAAATGTCTTTGAACACATCTGCCAGTTGGTTGGCACAGGTTTTCAGAACTCTACCATTGGGGCCTGTCATCTTGCAAGGGTTCGTTCACCATCTTGAAAGACAGCCTGATGTTGGCCTCCAGGTAAGAGATTACAGGGCAACAGAATGCTGGAGGGATCCTCATAGCTATAGTTTTATTCTCCCTTTCAAAGTGAGTATAAAAGGTGTTGAACTCATCTGGGAGAGAAACATCGCTGTCATTCATGATGCTAGGTTTTGCTTTGTAGGAAATAATGACCTGCAAACCCTGCCAGAAGTGACGAGCATCAAATTCTGTCTCCAACCTTGTTCAGAATGGTTTCTTCGCTCTTGAGATAGCACTCCACAAGTTGTACCCGGTTTTCTTGTACAGTCCTGGGTTGCCAGATTTGAATGCCACAGATTTAGCACTCCTGGTTTATCCATGGCTTTTGATCTGGGTTACATACAATATGTTCTCATATATACACATTTATCCATACAGGTTTTAATGAAGTCAGTGACAGCTGTGGCGTACTCATTCAGACTTGAAGATGTCCAGTCTACTGATTCAGGCACCCGAACACAGTCCAGTCTAACCATTCAAAGCAACCTGCAAGGGTTCCTGTGCCTCACTTGTCCGTACCTTCTTGGTCCTCAATTCTGGTACTGCAGTCTTCAGTTGCTGCCTGTACTCCTCGAAGTTCAGCCAGGTGATCAGACTTTCCAAAGTGTGGGCATGGGATAGCATGGTAAGCGCTCATAATGGTACTGTAACAGTGTCCCTGTGTGTTGGCTCCTCTAGTACTACAAGTGATTTGTTGGTAATGTTACAGACCTTTTCAAGTTGGCCTGGTTAAAATCCCTCAAAATGATAGGGAAGGCATCAGGATGCGCTGTTACACATACACTTACTAAAATACTCTTGTATTTTGCTAAGGTTAAACAAGTGAAATTCTATTGTTGATTATATACAAAAGGTATAATATGGTCAAAAAGTATTTGCATCGTGAAGATATTTCTTTAAAATATACACACCCAAATAGGAACTGCCTGAATTTTCTGCCATTACTTGCAATATAAAGGGCTTCATCAGATCAATATAGCAAATTATATTCTTCAAAACACATTTACTTCAAATGGACTTCAAATGGGCTTGGTACAGAACTCACTTTTGCAGCTTTTTTATCACCTTCTGTACGCACACCCAATAATCGCCTGAGAAGAAAGTAAGAAATTTCCAATTCTGTGAAGATTTCTGGGAGAGCTCCAACAGCACCAAGAACTTGTCCCACCATACGATCGGCACGGCAAAGGGTCGGGTCTATTTTTGTTCCAACACCTAAAACAAAAATTCCACTACTGAAAAAAAAATAGCATAGGAACCATTTTTCCTCTATCCAATTACCAGTAATTATGAACTCTTCTGAGGTTTCCGACCAAACAAGGCAATTTAAGAGCATGCAAGCTAATTATTACTGATCATCTACAGTCACCTAATGAAGGTCTAATGAAGTGAATCACAGACCAAGTTCTATGAATTCATATTTCACTTTAAAAATATCTAGCTTGTTAATTAGAGATTGGCGAAATAAGATAAGTGAAAAATACTGAAATTTTATTTCAGTCCCTTTCAGTAACAGATACTGAAGAACAGGAATACTCAAAGCTTTAAGTTTATATACTTGAGGACATTAGAATTCATTTAAACCAGCAGATAATTTGCTGATCAATAACTAACATTATACTTTGCATCTGTTATGAAAATTGATCATTTCTGTTTCTGATGTAATTAAACTACCAATATTTTTCTTAGAAATTATTTTCTAAGTATTTTAATATTAAGTAGAGTCAACATGAAATTATGCAAGAAAGATCTCATTTGGCCAATCTACTGGAGTTCTTTGACCAAGTACCTCACAGAATACAAGAGAGGGGGCTTATGGACCTGATTTACTTGGGATTTTCAGGCTTTTGACAGGTCCGCCACAGGTTGTTAATAAGATTAGAGCACATGGAATACCAACGTGAATTGAAAGATTGTCAAAAGATAGAAAGCCACATAAAAATGAGTCACCTCTCTCAGGCTGGCAAATTGTGACATGCAAGGATCAGTGCTTAGGGCCACCACAATCTACAATTTTTACCAACCATTTGGTTGAGGGGACCAAATGTAACATTTCCAAGTTTTCCGATGACATGAAATTAAACAGGAATGTAAGTGGTAAAAGGGATCCATGAGTGAACAGGGTTAAAAAACTGCACCTTCTTACTGAAATGGTTAGAGAAGAGGAAATATTAATGTTCTAAGGGAAATAAATGCCCTTGTATATATCACACAAATATAATATGCAGGTATAGTAGGCAATTAGGAAGCCAAAAGAGCAAAAAGCTATCTTATTCAAATAGGAACTCAGCAAGATCATTCCTAGACTACTCTGCACGAAAGAAAAATTCTTATAGAAGAACTACAGCAGAGATTTGCCAGGGTGATTGTTGAATTCATGTGTGGAATGATTAAACACGTTCTTTATTTTCTAATATTTAAAAATGTACAAAATTCTTTGAATGTTCAACAGAGTAAGACAGGGAGGAAGTTAAGGAGTCTAGAACAAAAGGGTTTGGCCATTTGGGCTTGAGGTTGGAAAAAAAATTCTTCACTCAAAGGGTGGGTGACTGAAACTCTCCACACTCAAGAGACTGTGGAGACTCAGTCATGGACTATATTCAAAATATAAATCAATTTTTTTTTTTTTTTTACATATTATAGAGATGCAAACTAGATGGGAGATCTGGTGAGTAGTGGTATTTTAAGTTTAAAAAATCAGTCATGATCTGGTTGAACGTTGGTGCAGCAATGACAGCCATATAGCTTACTCTTACTAATTCTGATGTTATACCAAAACATCTTAATTTAAGATGTTTTTAATTATATTTAAATAACATAGACACCATCAGCAATGCTCAGCGTTTATTATCCATCTTTGATTATCCCTGAATTTAATAGTTTCAGAGTTAAATTTAAAGATAAAAATTGCTGTGTGTGGCGGAGTCTCATTTATGCAAAAACAGACACATTTAGAAGATTGACTTCCCTGCAGAGTATTAGGAAACCAGATTTTTAAAAAATGCTAATTGAGCTATTTCAGTCACCATTATACTAGGGTTTTAGTCCAAAGTGAATATAAATTGAATTTTATCTCAACCATAATGAAATTTGAACGCCTGTCTGGTAAGTCATTTAACAAAAATGCAACTTTAAAAAAATCTTCTAATCAAAACAGAATTTTGGATAATGAACAAAATATTTACAGCAACTTTCCCCAAGTACATAAAATAAACATTAATCCACATTTCTCCCTATGGAATATTGTTCACCAATCAGCACAGCAATGCTGCTGGTCTGACAGGAAATGCTTCCTACACTATACTTAAGGGTTTTGTGGATAATATTCACACAGTATACTAACAGATACTTTAATTTTCTTCAAAATCACAAAACCTTAAAATTATAAATCTTTTAAAAGGAATCTTCTTACCAATAAGGCCACCAGGAACTGCAAATTGGAGGTCATTGTGCTCTGCAAAAAGTGACACGATCTTGGAAAAGATGGGCTTGCACATCAGCTTCCCTTCATGGTCTTTTGACACAATGCCAGGTCGAACTTCAAGTTCTTGGCCTACCTACAGATATAAAAATTATTAGGGAAATAAAAATTTTATCACAAATTATCATACACTATTTTTTCCACAAGCTTTTGTGCAAGATTATTTTATGACAATTTTACCTGCCATACCTAGTCACCTCCTGTAGAGGCACCCAATCCTTGGTGAAATATCTTTATTCATATGAGCTATAATAGAATTCTTATCTTAGGAAGTTTAGCACAAATATGCCTATTTTGACTCCCTCCTCTCTTCAACCACCAACGCTGATGAGGGCATTGGATAGATGCGATGAGAAAAAGAAGCCAGCCCATCCTTACAGCTACGGCACAATGACGTCAGGTATAAAATTTAATACATGGTTCAGACACGCTACCATTGGCCATTACGTACTAAGAGCCCAACCTTCATTTTTACATTGAAATTCCACTGTGGGTAAATTTCTAAACCTTATAATTAACAATTAGAAAGTGCTAGGCTACTAAATACAGCCAGCACTGACTAATAGGACAAGGAAAATGTCAAACTATTTCCAATTGTAGATACAAGAGACTGCACACATGAATCTGGAGCAACAAACAATCTGCTGCAGGAAGTCAAGAGGGTCAGGCTGCATCTGTGAAAAGAGAGGAATTGTTGATGTTTTGGTTTGAACCCCAAAATATAATTTCCAATTGCATACTTGAGAAAAATTAGTGTACTGATAAAACAGGCCCACCTATGTTGTGGATTAGGCATTTTTATTGAATAAGTGTTGAACAGAAGCCATCTGATTTCCAGTGACTTCGCAGAATAGAACTCTGCCACTCCAAGTCAAGCAGCTGTTGGGCAACCCCTGCAGTGGTCAACCATACAAGATTTCAACATAGAATATTATATATTCCTATTTAGTTTTATTCAAATGCTTAGCTTGCTCACAAAAAATAGTTCTAAAAACAAAGTACAGTGCCTTGATTTGCGTTGATATATTTCAATGATGAGAGCGATAGAAATGCTTTGGGAGTTGAAATAGGGCAGCTTGTAGCTGATACTTTCTCTGGAGCAGGGGTTCCCCCCTTTATAATGCTATGGACTCCTACCATTAACCAAGGGGTCCACGAACCCCAGGTTGAGAGTAATAAGCTTCTCAAACGTGTCGCGACACATACGAAATGCTGGAAGAATTCAGATAGCATGGAAATGAATAAACAGTTGACGTTTCAGGCTGAGATCTTTCTACAGGACTGGAAAGGAGGAAGACCCCAGAATAAAAAAGGTGGGGGGAAGGGAAGAAGGATACCAAGAAGGTGATGGGTGAAGCCAGATGGACGGGAAAGGTGAAGGGCTGGACAGAATGGAATCTGATAGGAGAGGAGAGGGGACCATGGGAGAAAGAGAAGAAGGAATGGCGCCAGGGAAAGGTAATGGGTAGGGAAGAGGTCAGAGTGGAGAAAGAAGAGGGATGGGGGAGGGAATTTTTTTTTTTAACCGGAAGGAGAAATTGATGTTCATGCCATCAGGTTGGAGGCTATTCAGATGGAATATAAGGTGTTGCTGCTCCAGCCTCAGAGCAGCCTCAATGGTGTCACAAGAGGAGGCCATGAACCAACATGTTGAAATGGGAAAAGGAATAAAAATGGTTGGCCACCGGGAAATTTTGTTTTTGGCGGATGGAGCGGAGGTGCCCAACAAAGTGGTTCCCCAATTTACAACGGATCTCACCAATATAGAGGAGGCTGTTTTCGGAGCACCAGATATAATAGGTAACCCCCAACAGATTCAAGGTGAAGTGCTGCCTCATCTGGAAGGACTATTTGATGCCATGAATGGAGGTGACTGGGCAAGCGTAGCACGTTGGCTGCTTGCAAGGATAAGTGCCATGAGGGAGATTAGTGTGGATGGACAAAAAGATAAGGGAATCATGGAGGGAGTGATCCCTGCGCAAAGCAGGGAGAGGGTGGGGGAGTGTCGGGAGGGAAACTAAAGATATGTTTGGTGGTAGATCCCTTTGGAGATGGTGGAATTTGTGGAGAATGATTGTTGTATGGAGGCTCATGGGGTGGTAGGTAAGGACAAAAGGAACTCTATCCCTGTTAAGCTGATGGAAAGATGGGATGAACACGGATGTCTAGGAAATAGAGGAGATGCGGTGAGGGCAGCATCAATGGTGGAGAAAGGGAAACCCTGTTCTTTAAAGGAGGTGACAGTAACGGAACGGAAAGCCTCATCCTGGGACCAGATGGGGCAGAGACGAAGGAACTGAGCAAAGGGAATAGCATTTTTACAGGAGACAGGGTGGGAGGAGGTATTATTAAGATACACGTGGGAATTGATAGGTTTATAAAATATGTCAATAGACAGCTTGTCTTCAGAGATGGAGACAGAGAGATCAAGAAAGTAGAGGGAGGTGTCAGAAATGGACAAGTGAATGTAAGGGCAGGGTGGAAGTTGGAGGCAAAGTCGACGAAAATGACGAACTCAGCATGGGTACATGAAGGAGCACCAATGCAGTTGTCAATGTAGCGAAGGAAGAATTAGAGAGCATTACCAGGGAAGGCCTGGAACATGGACTGTTCTACGTAGCCAATGAAAAGGCAAGCATAGCTGGAGCTGAAATGGGTGCTCCTTGAACCTGGAGAAAGTGGAAGGAGCCAAAGAAGAAATTTTTGAGGGCGAGGACCAGATCTGCCAGCTAAAGGAGGGGACCTGGTGATTCTTTTGTTGGGAAAGAAGATTTAAGGCCTTCTTGATGGGGGATAGAAGTGTATTAGGACTGGATGAAGCAGTCAGGGCCAGGGACTTAAAGTTGTTGAGGAGGTTGAGAGCAGGTGAAATATTGCAGACGTAGTTGGGAAAGGACTGAAGCAAAGGAGATAGATACGTGTTGTTGTCAAATGTGTCGTCTGATGCAGTGATTGATGACTTTCTACACACCTTCTTGTTGGTAGTGAAGTGTTTCAAGCATCTAAATACGGCAGCCCAGTATGACTATGGAACATGTTCACAGATCAGCTACTCTACTCCTTCACACGTCCATTAATTCATTAAATGGACAAACCCCCGAGTTGGTAGAAAGTACATCAGAGTAAATCAAGGCATTGCATTTTTAAGGTCCACCATTTTTTTGTGTGAACAAGCTAATAATTTATTATTTTATTTTTCTATTTTATATTTGCACAATTAGTTGTATTTTGCAAACAGAAAATCTGCAGATGCTGGAAAGTCCTAGCAACACACACAAAATGCTGGAGGAACTCAGCAGGCCAGGCAGCATTTATGGAAAAAAGTACAGTCCACGTTTTGGGCCAAAACCCTTTGGCAAGACTGGAGAAAAAAAGCTGAGGAGTAGATATGAAAGGGGGGGGAATGCCACCCCCTTCACTCAATTCCTCTGTTTCCACTGCATTTATTCTCAGGATATGACTTTTCATTCTTGAATGAAGGAGATGTCCTCGTTTTTCAAAGAAAGGGGTTTCCCTTCTTCCACCATCAATGCTGCCCTCAACCACATCTCTTCCATTTCACGCATGTCTGCTCTTAGCCCATCCTCCCGCCACCCCACCAGGGATAGGGTTCCTCTTGTCCTCACCTACCAACCCATCAGCCTCCGCATCCAGCACATAATTCTCTGAAACATCTGCCACCTCCAACTGGATCCCACCACCAAACACATCTCCCGCCCACCCCTGCCCCACTTACTGCTTTCCGCAGGGATCGCTCCCTACGCGACTCCCTTGTCCATTTGTCTCTCCCCACTGATCTCCCTCCTGGCACTTATCCTTGCAAGTGGAACAGGTGCTACACTTGCCCCTACACCTTCTCCCTCACTACCATTCAGGGCCCCAAACAGTTCTTCCAGGTGAGGCAATACTTCACCTGAGAATCTGTTGGGTCAAAAACTATGTTCGGTGCTTCCAGTGTGGCCTCTTGTATATCGGTGAGGCCTGATGTTGATTGGGAGACCATTTCGCAGAGCATCTACGGTCTGTCCACCAGAACAAGCGGGATCTCCCAATGGCCACCCATTTTAATTCCACTTCCCATTCCAATATGTTCATCCATGGCCTTCTCCACTGTTGAGATATGGAACAACACCTTATCCTCCAAACTGATGGCATGAACATCGATTTTTCAAACTTCCAGTAATACCTCCCCTCCCCCTTCATTTCCCATCCCCTTGTCCCCCTCTCACGTTATCTCCTTGCCCACCTATCGCCCCCCCCCCCGGTGCTCCTCCCACCTTTTTTCTTTTTTCCATGGCCTTCTGTCTCTTACATCAATCAACTTCCCAGCTCTTTTCTTCATCCCTGCCCCTCCAAATTTCACCTATCACCTGGTATTTTCCTCTCCCCCCACCTTTCAAATCTGCTCCTCAGCTTTTTTTCTCCAGTCCTGCCGAAGGGTTTTGGCCCAAAAAGTCGACAGTACTCTTTTCCATAGATGTTGCCTGGCCTGCTGAGTTCCTCCAGCATTTTGTGTGTGCTGTAGTTTGCATATTGGTTGTTCGTCTTTGTGCAGTTTTTAATTGATTCTAGTATTAACTGTCAACGCCCACAAGAAAATGAATCTTAGGGTTGTATATGGTGACATATATGTACTTGGATAATAAACTTACACTGAACTTTGAATCAAGCAAAGTATCATTGCTTGCATTGAGTACTATATTTTACTGGGATTTATGTTAACTCTATTGTTTAGCATAAATGTCCAGTGCACTGAAATAAACCATGATCAGCTCATTCAAGGCCACAAAACAGCTTGGAATCATGTGCAGTAACTGGAATCTACCACTTCTATTAGCAGAAAACTGCTGGGACTAAAATACAGTCAGCTCTCCTTATCCGCGAGGGATTGGTTCCGGGACCCCTTGCGGATACCAAAACACGCAGATGCTCAAGTCCCTTATTCAACCTGTCTCAATACGGTGGACCTTAGGACCCAGTGGAACCCCGGACCTTATTTAACCTGTCTCAGTGCGGTGCACATTAGGTCCCGGTGGTGGAGCTCTGAATCTGCAGTGTTTCTGTTCACGAAAATAATCACGATCACGATTTATAATAAAGTGGAAATAAAAAAGCGATTGGAAAGAGGTGAAACACCATTGGTCATTGGAAAAGCATTAGGCTACAGTTGGTCAACGATCGGAACAGTTCTAAAGGATAAAGTGAGAAAAGCCCTGCCCCGATGAAAGCTACAATTATTACTAAGCAATGCAGTGGTTTAATTATTGGGTTTTTGATCCTCCACATCAACCCGGCACAGATGGCTCAGGGGGCGGTCTGTCACTGGATCGAACTCGGGAATTTCTGTTCCTGAGCCCGGCGCTGAAACATACGTTTCTTTAAGTGTTTTATATGCATAGAAAGGTAAAATATATATACTAAGACAAATGTTTGACTAACTGACGCTAAATAATACCGGATGTACCTGTTCTGACTAACTTAGTAAGAGAACTTCCGTTTTTTTTCCCAATCCCGATCCACGGTAACCTACGCAAATCCTCCCGTATACTTTAAGTCATCTCTAGATTACTTATAATACCTGATACAATGTAAATGCTATGTAAAATAGTTGTTATACTGCATTGTTTAGGGAAAAATGCCAAGAAAAAAGTCTTTACATGTTCAAACAACAAGTGCTGGAAGAGCACTTCTGGGTTTTCTCAATTCGCAGTTGGTTGAATCTGCGCATGCAGAACTCGTGGATAAGGAGGGCCGACTGTATTAATAAGATAAATATTTTGTACAGTACTGCAGTTAGTAAATTTTATAATTACAGTACAATTAAACAAAATGCTTTAATTCCTCTACACTACATGACTTTGTTGTGTTTCAAAATCAATTTTATGGCATCATGCCCATTTCCCCACCCCTCCATCATGTTTTTTCTGATAAATAGTTTATACCTTCAGCACCCCTTTCAGAATGCTGCCACCAGCTACACCACCCTTCAGATCATCTACTTCACATCCAGGCTTATTGACATCAAAGGATCGAATAACTGAAATAAGAAAAACAGAAAAAATGTGAAAATAAGTATTCAGTTTTCCTCAGCACTCATCCTCACCTCTGGATTAAGAGGATGTGTTCAAATTTACAACTACTCCCTGTACCCAAGCACTTACAAACATGGAATGACTCTTATAAAGCTAAAAACAGTGAGGACTGATCAAGGAAGAGATGAGGAATCAAACAGGTATGATGGTGAAAAAGGAAACCATTTGCCAAAAGTTAAAATTTAAACATAACTAAGTTTCTCCCATCTCATTCCACTTTGGAATGTCTTCCTCACAAGCATGTGGGGAACAGTATCCAAATTAGGAGAGATGTTACACACAAGAGAAAATCTGCAGATGCTGGAAATCCGAGCAACACACACAAAATACTGGAGGAAGTCAGTAGGCCAGGAGGCATCTATGGGGGAAAGAAAAGTACAGTCTACGTTTTGGACCTTTGGCAGGACTGGCTTTTTTTCCCCCAAAATTATAATATGTTACAAAAACTAATCACATACAACTGCTTGAAAGAGTTGTCCTCAAAGATCATAACTTTCAAGTAACGTGCCAGATGGCTCCATTGTAAACCGAAAGATCATTCTATCCCACTTGTACAAGGACAAGGAGTACAGAATGTACTGTGGTGCCATTCTTTACCAAGAGTGGTTTGTTTGCAAGGTCACTGAGAATGCTGAACAGTTCCCAAATGACATGGCTGCCAGATAAGGTTTGCAGCAGGTAGCAAGTACAGTGCAATGGATACTCGGCATTGCCCTCAGTTAGCAGGTTCATCCAACTGCAAGACCATTAATTAGCATATAGTCCTTGTGGATATGGAGCACATCAGTCACCACTATGCTATGTTTGAGACTACAATGGCAGATCCTGTAACTCAAAAATGGATATCCATAAGGCAGAGGAAACCATTAACAGAGGCAAAAATATACATGGCCACAATCTGCAGTCCCATGGCAGAGCACTGCCCTCATTTTATCACTTATAAACCAGCTGAGTAATCCTGGTTCACACAGTGCAGAAAACCATGATGGGACAAGTCATAACTGAAAAAAAAACAACAGGGTGCTAATCTGGTGAAGCTGCCTTAAATTACATGCACATTAAACAACAGAGTGAAATAAGGACAAAAATCTTGCCAATTTGTTCCAGTACTTAAAACACCAGCATCAACAAGGCAATGAGGAAAAAAATTTCAGGTATATCCAGTTCATAAAAAAGCAATGCAATCTAATCTAGCAAATTACCACCTCAAACTAATCTTAATCATCAAGGTGATAGAGGTGCCATCCACGCAAACTAACCTGTTTATAAATATCTAGTTTTGGTTTTATGACTCCAAACTTATCAAAGCCTTGACCCACTCATTGACCATGTGAGATGAAAATCACACCAAGTAATATTTGACAAGAGTGTTGATCAAGGAGCCCTGAGAAAATTGTAGTCAAAGGGTATCAAGTGGAAAACTACCTCAAGATTGGAGTCATACCTTAAAACACATGATGGCAGTGGTTTTGGACACTGATCATTTTAGCTCCAAGAGTTCTTCAGGGCAAAGTTCCAAGCACAATCACCTTCAGCTACGAATATTTGCTGATAATTTGAGAATACTTAATTGCATTTGGAAATCCTCAGCAAATGAACCAGACCCCCTCCTCTTCCTTGATGATCAACACAAATGCACCTCAAGGATTCATGCTTAGCCCACTCTATGCTCATGACTCAGTGGCGAGGTGCAGCTCAAATACCACCTGAGAATTTGCTGATGTCATACAGTAACTATCAGATGGTGATGAGGCGACATACAGGAGTGAGGTAGATTGGCTGACTGAATGGTGCTACAACAACCACCTTGCATTCGATGTCAATAAGACCAAGGAATTGACTGTGGGCTTCAGGAAGGGGGAAATCTGCAGTTCTCATCAGGAGACCAGAGGAAAGGGTGACCAGTTTTAAATTCCTGGATGGTAACATCTCCGAAGATCTATCCTGGACTCAATGTATTAATGCAGTTACAAAGAAGGCATGCCAGTGGTTCTATTTCATTAGGAGTTTGAGGAGATTTGGCATGTCATTAAAAACACTAGCAAATTTCTGGAGATGTACTGTGAAGAACATTCTAACTGGCTGCACCAACATCTAGTATGGAGGCACTAATGTACGTGAGAATAAAGCTGCACAGGGTTGTAAACTCAGCCTGTCAAATCATGGGCACTAGCTTCCCCACTATCAAGGGCACCCTCAAAAGATAATGCCTCAAGAGGTAGCATCCATAATGAAAGATCCTCACCATCTAATACAAGCTCTCTTCTCATTACTACCATCAAGATGGTGGCAGAGGAGTCTGATGGTACACACTCAACATTTCAGGAACAGCTTCTTCCCATCAGTTTATTGAATGATCTGCGAACACTTTGATGATGGAATGATCTATACCTACTTAGCTCTTTTTGCAAGATTTGTTCTATACTTATTGTAATTATAGTAATTTTTATGATTGTATTGTACTGCTACTGCAAAACAAATTTCACAAAATATGTCAGTGATAATAAACCTGATTCTGATACCTAGATAATATTTGTGGATGGGCCGATAATTTGCAAATAGTTTTTGTGCTATATGATGCCAATTACCAATATTGTCTTATAATTATTGTTTCTAGCAAGAAACTCAAACCACCTATCCTGGATATTCAATGCCATCACTGAGTATCCTGCAGTCAACATCTAAGAGTTGTCATTCACCAGGCACCACCACATCTCCCTCATAAATACTGTAGCTACAAGAGCAGGTCCGAGGCTGAATATTCTGTTGAAGTGGCTCATCTCTTGATACTTTGATAGTCTTTCCATCACCTAGGTCAGGAATGGGAAGAAATACTTTTCACTTGCATAGATGAGGGCACCTCCAACATCAATCAAGAAACCCAACACCAGCAAGTACAAAGCAACCTGTTAAACTGGAAGCCCACCATCACTCTAAAACTTCATTCCTTCCAGCAATGTACAGTGGTTGTAATGTGTGCTACCTACAAAATGCATGCATTGCAGTTCGCAGTCCAGGGTACTCTGACAGAACCTCCCGGACCTGTAACTCCTTACAGCAAGAATGACAAGGACAGCAGGTGTACAGGAGCAGAGCCACTTCCAAGCTATCCTGGTAATCACACATAACTGGCATGGAAATATATAACAATTCCTTCAGCATTGCCAGGTTCAATTCTGCAACTCCATTTCCCAAGAGTATTGGAGTGTACCTTCACTAGAAGAACTGCAGTGGTAGAAGGAGACACTTTCCAACCATCTTCTTGAGGGCACTTAGGGATGGACAAGGAATGCTAACTTTGCCCAGATCCTGAAAAGTGTGAGTAAAATTAAACAGATGAGGGCCCTAGCAGGAACAAAATCCATATCTAAGTGGCACAGGCACCATGGCTGAACAGAGAACTTTTAGCTATTCACTTAGTTTTCTATTTTTACCATGATTAGTGTCACTGCCAAACCTCATTCCATCCATCAATCTGAAGTGACTTTTTAAAAATGGTGACCATCAAGATTCATCATTGTCAGAAAGTCGACTTGCCTTTGAGTTCCTCCTTCTCAGTCAACTAGAAAACCCCAGTTGCAAATTTATCTGAAATCAGCTGGCTCAACATATTTCAAGGATCATATATATCCACAATGTTAATGTGCTGTGAAAATGATTACCTCCAATAAGAACACCAACAGCCCTGAAGGCACAACATTTATGGTAAATTTCAAAGTGTTAGAAATCTTGCTCCAATAAACTGAACAACCAGAAGGAAAAACAGTATCGTTTTTAAAAAACTTAATTGGTGTCAATATATGTAACGGACCAAAAATACACCCAGAAACAAATCAACGTTCTGTAGGATAAGTAAAGTACAATGCTTACCAATTAACCTAGGTTCAGATATAAAGTCTCGGATGGGAACTGGAATTTTTTTTACAATATACTCGCATACTACTTCAATGTTATATTTCAACTGCGCTGAGATCGGAATAATCGGTGCACCTTCTGCCACTGTACCTGCGGAACAAAACAGAAAAAGGCACTAAATTGTTTATTTATGCAGCCTCTTTATTAATTCAAGTACTTTAATAACTTTAGGACAAGCCTTTGTATTGAGTGTTGCACAGCCTCTAAGGCAGCGAGCATTCATGTTTGGTCCAAAAGCAAATTGCATGCATGTAGTCCTACTAATTAATTACAACAGTCCTTTCTGTTATGTTGACCTTTATTGCAATGTGTTACTCCTGTCCCATGGCAATAAAGGTCAACATAATAGTTGTCTTCCAAACAGATCATTTTTACCATTGCTGAGATCAGGAGTATGTTGATTAGCAGCTGCATTTTCTTGTATTACATGACTGTCTACATCAAAATTAACTAAATAATTTTAAAGAACTGTGAAGACACTTAGTCATGTGATTTTCAATAGCTGTACTACTACAGAGAAAATCAGAAGTGTATATAGAAGAAAGACCTTCAAAGAAAAGGGTAAGGCAGCTATATTAGGTTACAAAAATGCAAGATGTGTCGAACTTTTGTAAGACATTAGTCTGGCCTCACAAGTTGAATTCTGGGCATCAATCTTAAGAAAGGATGTGCGCCTTGGACAGTGTGCAAAAAAATCAATAGCAAGGTATCAGAAATAAAAGAAAATAGGAGTTCTTTCATTGGAGAAGGACCAGAAATTTAAAGGGTCTTCAATAGTTTTTATACAGTAGTTATAAAAATCTAATTCCAGAAGGAACCGCAACATAAAGATTTAAGACAACGAGAACACAATGAGATTCCATGAGTAATTATTGGGACCTCGAATATACTCAATAACAACATTCACAAGGGAATTAAATGCATACTTTGAAGATCGAGAAGTTACAAAGCTCTGAGGAAAGGTCAGTGAAAAATGATTCAATAGATAGCTCTATTGCAGATTTATCTAATAACCACAGGCAAGATGGACCAGATCCTTTCCAATGTTATATATACACAAGGATCTAAGGATATTTTATAAGTTGAAGTTAATTTTAGAGCAACCTACCCTGAACAAAAGCAAGTATCTGTTCATACTGCTCCTTCGCTTGACTTTCCTTTACAAGGTCAATCTTGTTTTGCAGAATCAGAATGTGTTTCAGTTTCATAATTTCAATAGCAGCCAAATGCTCTGAAGTCTGAGGCTGGGGACAAGATTCATTGCCAGCTAGAGATCAGAAAAAGACACATTAACAAGTAGTATGAATGTTTACAATACCAGGCACTCAATGTTTTAATTTTCCACAGTAGCATTTGACTAAACCTTAAACTTAAGGAGGTTAAAACATTGGGATGACTGTTAGGCACATAAAACAAAACTGGAGGTATAGTCAAGTGAAACATACTTTGTACAATTACTACAAATGAGTGTATACCTACTGGAAAGCACCTACATTATCTCGATATTCCGACCTACAAGTGTGACCTTGAGTTAAACAAACTGTTTTATGGTCCCTGTTAGTCACGACTGAAGCAGAGATTGACCATTCACTGAAACCTACATACTTATGTGCAACATATGGTGTTAGAAACACCTGTACTTCTTCGGCAAACAATAGCATCTATGGTGTATCCACTTTTATACCACCTAATTGCACAACTTACTACAGACCAGATCTTGGAACTTCGTTCCTAACAGTATTTTACTTAAAGCCAATTACTCATCTGAAAAACTATTAAAAAGTATAGCAAAAATTAGAGAGAATATAACCCAGTAATGATAGCCACATTCAGAAATCTCACTGGCCTTCACAAAATATACTGAAGATCCCTCTTTCAATTGAAAAGTCAATTCAGCTCTGCAGACCAACTCAAAGAGGTTTTGACCATTTCAAAACGTTTTATTACACACAATAGCAACTGCTAACTAACTAGAGAGTGCTTTCAATGAAAAACAAATGTTGTCTTTGCATATAGTGATCTGATATTTATTTTATAACTTCCACCTCTATTGATTAGACACAAATTTTTAAGTTGGTTTTAAATGAACAGGCAAACTGGGTTTTTGGCAATACATTCACCACTGCCAATTCAGATATGAAACACAATATATGGGAGTTCAGTGGCAAGTTTTGAGAACTACTAATTAAAGCACCCTTCAAGATTTGTTTACATCAAAGTAACTTCAAAGTAAATCTGCATTAAGAACCAAGGGCTGAAAAAGACTCATGGAAGGATAACATTCTGATGTAATAAAAAATAGTGTGCTGGAAATATTCAGCGGCTCAGGCAGCATCCTGTACTGATGAAGGGCCTTGGGCCTGAAATGTTCTCTTTTCTTTTTAACACAATGGTGCCTGACCTGCTGATTACATACAGCACCCTCTCCCTTTCAGTTTGCAACAACTGTATTTTTTAAAAAAGTAATCTTGTGCAAACATGTACCCACTGTTAATCCCCAGTTACCTATTAGCAGCAAAGCTGCATCCATGACAGCAGCTCCGTTCAACATGGTAGCCATCAAAATGTCGTGCCCTGGACAATCCACAAAAGAAACATGCCTATAGAGGGAAACAAACCATAGCCTAGGATAAATTTTCTTCCTTTCTTCCCATGAACACTATAAAAGTCAGTTCTCAGTTAACATTTGACTTTTTAAAATCACGTTCAGTTCTGTGCAAGTTTTAGGCACATGTAAAAAAAATTCTGTAAAGCAAAGATAAAGAATTTTCTATAAAGAGCAACAAACAGTAAAGAACTAAATCAAATCAGTATTTGGTGTGACCACCCTTCACCGTTAAAACTGCATCAATTATCTTATGCACACTGTCATGCAGTTTTATAAGAAAATTGGCTGGTAGATTGTTCCAAGCATCTTGGAGAACTTTTGACAGTTCGTATGCAGACTTTGGCTGTCTTGCTTGCTTTTGTCTCTCCAAACAGCCCTGATGATGTTCAGAACAGGGCCCTGCGGAGGACATACCAATTGTTGTGGAACTCCTGGTTCTTCTTTTCACTGAAGATAGTTATTTATGACCTTGCCTACATGTTTGGGGTCATTGTCCTGTTGCAGAATGAAACTGGGACTGCTCAGACACCTCCCTGATGGTATTGCATGATGGGTGATAATCTGCTTGTACTTTTCAGCACTGAGGATTCCATTCATTCTGACCAGATCAACTCTATTTACAGAAATTCAGCCCCAAACCTGTAGCAGGGAACCTCCACGGCTGGCTGTATACACTCAACCACAAAGTGCTCTCCAGCCCTACAGACAAGCTGCCTCCTCTATCGGCCAAAAATGTCAAATTTTGACTTGCCAGCCCAGATCGCTTGCAGCACCACAGTCCTTGTGCTTTTGTACATAGGTGAGTCTCTAGTCTTTGTTTCCACTTCAGAGGAATGGCTTTTTGACAGCAACTCTTCCATAAAGACCACTTCTGACAAAGCTTCTCCGGATTGTACTTGGGTTCCAGTGGTTTCTGTAAGTTCGGATCTGATAGCAGCGCTGGGCTTCTTCCAACTTAGAAGGGACGTCTGTTTGATGTATCTATCGTCTGTACATCCAGTTTCCATGGCTGACCACTACATTACTGGTTCTCAACCATGCCCATTTCTTTGTGCTTCTTCAGAAGAGCTTGGACAGCACATCTTGAAACGTCTGCTTGGGAGAGACCTTGCTGATGCAGGATGACCACCTTCTGTCTTGTTAGTATGCTCATTCTTGCCACAGTGTAAGAAGTAATGATTTGAAGGGTAAGCTGTCACACCTATCATACCCTCACCTTTTAGCTTAATTGTCCTTTGCCCAGTTTGATTCCTTCTACACCCGTTTCTGTTCGTATCCAAATAAGCACATTCTAACAAACAGAAGTGAAGCTACGGAATCCAGTGGGACACAATATCACAGTCAACTTGGAAGTCATGGCATTTGTGATATCTTTCAGTGTGTTTCAAAGAAGAGTTTTTCAATTAATCCCACACTTCTCCTTTAACTCTACCGACATTCAAATATTCATATAATAATCCTTCTGAATCTTGCTATTAAATTTACTTCCTTCACTCTTTCCGGTTGCATTACCAGTTGTGTAAAAACAATTTCCTCCTGTCCTTTCTTGATTTACTTTTCAGGAGGCAATGTCTTTAAAGGAATCAACAATTGAGAAAAATTGATTTACAATTTTATTGCCAGCAATGTACATTTTATATCTGCTGAGTATATAAAATCATTTTCCTTAAGTGGAACATTTAAATGAGAAGAGAAAATTTATAAATACATTCTACCCACCTTAAACACTTAATTAACATTCCTGAATATTTCAGTACCAATTTACATATTACACCTCAAATTATTTATCATTAACCACAAAGCTTAAACAAAACAACAATTTGAATAGTTGGACATTATTAACCAAGAAGAAACAGGCACATATGTTCAAAAATGTTACACGGAATGGTAATGACTGTCACCATCATAACACTGAAAGAGGTAAATACAGTACTGGGCAAAAGTCACAGGCGTGCACATACAGATATGTGCGTATATACGTATTATATATACACACAAAAATATACGGTGTCTAAGACTTTTGCAAATTACTGTATTTGTTAACGTAGAGTGGTGAACAAGTTTATATCTGGTGGGAGCAGAGAATGTTGGGAATGGCGACGATGGAGTGCTGTGGGAGGGTGTGAGGTACGTGGCAGAAAATGAGTGCTAGAGGCAGATGGGGTGTAGACACACCCAACCTTAAGATACCAGCATGGTCATTTGATTCCAAACAATTGGTTTATTGATCAATACATATTCTCTCTCTGCTGCTTGCCACCCCCTTCCCAACCATGATTCTCCTTTCCCTGATCCATTTGCACTCTCAGAGCACAATAGAGACTGGAGACCCCTATCAGAATCAGATTTATCATCACTCACATTATGAAATTTGTTTTTTTTTTAATGCAGTAGTACAGTGTAATACATAACATTACTACAGTACTGTGCAAAATCTTAGGCACCCTGCTATATATGTGTGCCTAAGACTTTAGCACAATACTGAATGATCTGGTTTGCACTAACCTGACTAGCTTGAAATTTCCTTTGACCCCAGGAATATCTGAAGGGAATTCATCTGGTGTGCTGCTCCCACATGATCTGTAACAATCAGGCCTTGGACAACTGGGATCATCTAATTTGTAAACCTAGAGATATTGCAACTAGTTATAGAAAACTCATGCAAAAGTTTAGAAGGCAACAACCATTTAACACCTTAGAATGAGGTCATGATATTTAACATTTCAGTATAATGACTTTAAAATTTTAGATTAAAAAAATTAAATCTTTGAACATCATGACTAAAGTTCATTAGTTGCTTTCCCACCAAATAAGCTTAGATTGAACTAAAAAGATTGGTCAAAGATAGGAGCACCTTTTCACATAACAGCCTAAACTATTTTTGAGCATTTAAGAATTTTACAACAGAGAACAAGTGCAAATGAAAAAATTGCAAATGGTTTACAATGTCAAAAAGCAGAATATAAAATCTTAATCATTTGACCATATTTCATGGAAGTACTGCATAAATGTAATAAAAATATACACAGAATTTTAATGAAACATTTAACAAATGACCATAATGCATTTCCATAAGATTTTACAACCTTGGCATTGGCATATCCCAGCTTGATCGTGATATTTCTTTCTAGTTCATTTTTAAATCGGACCGTCTGAACGCCAGAAATAGCTTTAACTACAGTGGACTTCCCATGGGCTACATGACCAATTGTGCCTGAGAAAACACATTTGGTAGGAAAAAAAATTAAATTACAATATCCATTGTATGCAATGCATGCTTTCAAATCTTGATCTTAAACAAGATAAAGAGCCAATTTCTCCATTTTTTAAAAACTTAACTGAACAGCTTTGCATGAAACCCAGCAGTTTAGAATGCTCATCTTCTCAAATCCATTGCATAGTATTTACAACAAATTGCTAAATTTCAGATCAATAGTTTTAAAATGAGAATTTTTAAATCCTGTCTGATAAAGTTTGATTGAAATTTAGTTTATTTTCCAAGGCACTGGGTTAGCCATATCATTCAATCTACTGTCCACCTCTACCTTTCAGTGCTAGTACAGTGCAGCCTGGTAGAGAACAGAACTCTGATAGCATTTCTTTGCAGTCAATCTCCCTGCTGTTATGATCTGCATGTTGCACTATCTAGCAATTTTCCAGTCTAAATGCTCATCACTTCAGAAACATCACAAAATGCACAATTTTAAATTCCTCTCTCAGTTACATTTACTCTCAATTTGTAATGCTATTCAATTGTAACAGCATTCAGGACAGATCCATTTAATCAGAATATGCATTAATGCAAGTTATCAACTTTGCCAATTTTTAGCCAACTCCAAGAGCCCAAATCCAAGTCATCAGCCTTCTCAATTCTAAGTATCCGGTATTGTTGGGCAGGGATTTGCCCGTGCATTATTCTGGGATAAAATAATAGTACAACTGACAAAAATTATGGTATATATGTCATTAACTTTGATCGAAAATATCACTGTTAAAGTATAACATGTTTCTTGTAGTAGCCCTTGAAAGATTTGGGTTGTAAATTAAGGCGTTCCTGTAAAAAGATGTCCAACAATGTTCTAAATCAAATAAACCATAGGAAATGCAGGGTTGAGAAAAGCTACGTGACATTTGCTGCAGAATTACAGCTTAACATGTCACAAATAATCAATTTCAATTTCGAGGCAGATATGTGAAAGACAAGAAAGTTCAATTTAATGTGATGCCAGCAGAGAAGATTGTGTGCACACCTTTTACAAGTTTTCAGATATCAGTTCTAATTTGCATCCTTTCTAAATTACAAATCCTTAATCTGCTTAAAGTTGGTTTCTTTACATCCAGTTAGATAGTTCAAACAGTTTAGACCAAAGATATATTCATCATAAACAATAAAACTAAAAATGAACATTCACTTAATTACCAGGCAAAATAATAAAAAATGAGTATTTACTTAATTATCAGCCAAAAATATTTAATAACTCACCTATGTTGATAGTGGCTTGCCTGCTAATGACTTCAGGAGAAAGTGGTGTTAACTTGGTAACATCCTGTAAAACACAAGCACTGAATTAAACCACAAAACATTATACAAATCCAAATTATTCATTAATGGATATACATTGCACTCCCTTTCTAACATTCAATTTCTCTAATTTTTTATTCACATCAATTCCTTCCTGGTCAAGAGACAAATTTGCACAGAAAAAAAGTCAATCATTAACCATGCTTCACCAGTCTGGAAATGTTACTTTCTTTCTGACAGAAAATCAGAACAAAAGCTAATAAGAAATTATTGTGGATTGCACTTCCCAGATAGGAATAATCACTTGCAAACCTTCTGAAGAATGGTTTGAAACTGTCACCAATTTGATTAATTCTACTCTGAAACCCCCATATTTGTTTCACTTTGACATGTTTTCAAATGTCATCCCTGCTGCTTAAGATACAGTACTGTGCAAAAGTCTCAGGCACATATATTTGCCAATGTGGAGAGGACAGCGAGTTTATACATTTGACGGGAACAAAGGATATTGGGAACGGTGAGGGTGGAGTGCTGTGGGAGGGGTGTAGAACAGGTAGTGGAGAATGAGTGCCGGGGGCCGGGGTGGTGCGGGTTTACACACACGTCAGGCCCTGAGACACCAGGTAAAGTCATTTGATTCCAAACAATTGGTTTACTGATCATTACAGAATGTCTCTCTAGTGCTTCCCGCTCCCTCCCCTCTCCCTTCCCCTTTTCTCAACCATGATTCCCCACTCCACGTCCCGTTCCCACTCTTGATCCACAACAAAGTCCCATATCAGAATCAAGTGCATCATCACCCACATGTCATGATTTTTTTTGTGTGGCAACAGTACAGCGAAATACATAAAATTACTACAGTACTGAATCAATGTAAAAATGCAGGCCACAAACCATGTCCACAACCACAGGACTGATATTAATTTCAAAACAGAATTTTACTTTGTCCATTCATCAGAAATTTTTAAAGATGTAAGTAATGAGGATGGTTGCCCAGACACTGAAGAACATTTATCAACTGAAATGTTGAGTTGGAGCACTGACAAATGGAATTTAATTCAGACAAACATGAAGGTTACATTTTCAGTTGTTTAATAATGGCAAGTGATGTACAGAGGGATCTTGGTGTGCAAGTTCAAGCCAGTTTAAGATAAAGACATGGTGGACAGGTTAGTGAAGGCATTTAAATTGCCAACAGAGTCAGGGGTATTGAGTATAAGACTTGGGACATCATGTTGCAGCTGTACAAGGCAATGGCTATGCCACACTTGGACTATCAATAGTAGTTCTGGTTGCTGCACTTTGGAAATAATGTGGTAGCACAGGAAGAATGCAGAAGAAATTCATCAGGCTGTTGCCTTAAATTAATGCTTCAGTTAAAAGGAGAGATTGGATATGCTGGGTTTGTTCTCATTTCAGCACAGGAGGCTGAAGACCTTAAGACCTTTATTAAATTATGAGGGGCTTAAATTGTCACCACCATGTTCTAAGGGTAGGAGTGTCTAAAATTAGAGGATAAAAATTTGAGGTGAGATGAGAATTATTTGAAAGCAAACTGAGGGGCAAATTTTTCAGAGGGGTTGATGGTAACTTGTAATAAGCTTAGAGAGCAGGTGGCAGGTAGCAGGTGGGTCCATTACAGCATTTGGATGGTACCATGGATAGGAAATGAGGGACATGGGCCAAAAGATTTGTTCCTGTGCTGTACTATATGAAATCAGTAATGGGCTAGTTCCATAATCAACCTAAATAATGCAGTTATCAACTAGATGAAGATAAAGAAAACTGCTTTGCAAGCTTTTGAAATAATTAGCAAAATTCCTTCCTCCACATAGCTCTTAACAGCAAAAAATAAATGTGCTTAAAAGGTTGTTTACATGAATTACACGTTTCTCACTCCATCTCATCTGCAGCTCAATGTGACTGAAGTTTTGAGTTTACTAATAACTATGGTTATAGCAAGGTTGATGATGCAGGTTTTCAGCGGGCCTCAGGATCCATCTGTATGCAGGCGACAGTTAAAAGCATCATAGGTGCTCATGTGTAACAAGCAAACACACACCCTGGAAGGAATTATTTTATTTTGGTGAATGTGACACAACCGAATTCTCAGAGAAGCTGCAGCACATAAAACAAACCCTGCAAACCACATTTTCCAAAATAATTTTATATATATGTATGAACAACTTTGTTTGGAGAAAAAAAAAGACTGCAGATGCTGGAAATCTGCATCAATACACAAAGGAACTGAAGGAACTCAGCAGGTCAGGTACAGGGAAATGAACTGTTGCCATGTCAAGTCAGGATCCTTAATAAAATTGGCAAGCCCACTAACCACCCTGCTTCAAAGTTCAAAGCAAATTTATTATCAAAGTATATATATGTCACCATATACAATCCAGAGATTTATTTTCTTGTGGGCATACTCAGTAAATCCAAGGGCCATAATAGTCAGTGAACGACAGCACCTAACAGGACGGACAAACAACCAACATGCAACTACGAAAGTATGAAGTGTCCTTGAAAGCGAGTCCATAGGTTGTGGGATCAGTTCAGAGAACGGGCAAGTGAAGTTGCCCACTGGTTCAAGAGCCCGATGGTTGAGGGATAATAACTGTTCCTGAACCTGGTGGTGTGAGTCCTGAGGCTCCTGTACCTTCTTCCGGATGGCAGCGACGAGAAGAGAGCACGGCCTGGATGGTGGGGTACCTGATGATGGATGCTGCTTTCTTGTGACAGTGCTCTGTGTAGATGTGCTCAATGATGGGGAGGGCTTTACCCATGATGGACTAGGCCGTATCCATTACTTTTTGTTGGCTTTACAATTCAAGAGCATTGGAGTTGCCATACCAGACCGCGATGCAACCAGTCAATATATTCACCACATCCACAGAAGTCTGTCAAAGTCTTAGCTGTCATACTGAATCTTTGCAGGAAGTAGCCGCCTTCTGCCCCAGGACTTTTTTTATATAAAAGAGAAGACCAAACAATAAGCCATAAAATAATAACTATAAAATAAATAATTCTTGCTTTTCAAGTTCCCCTCACCTTCTCAGGCCACTTCACTGTTCTTCAGCTCAAAGTTTAGAGTCTCACACCCGTTTTGTTTGTAATGCACTCCTTTTACTGTCACTGATGGGCCTCCTTTATCATACAAAACTCATCAGCAACCCATCTTTAAAGAACAATTATTACTTCCTTCAAATAGCACAATTCCAACATTTCATTGTCTTCCCTCCAAAAATCTTACATCTGCTTTGTAATGTACAGGTGTGTAAAGTACTACAATGTATCAAGCCCTTCAAACCATTGAGCACATCGACATGAAACACTGTCATAGGAAAGCAGGATCCATCATCAGAGATCCTCACCACCCAGGCCATGCTCTTTCTTCACTGCTGCCATCAGGTAGAAGGTATAAGAGCCTCAGGATTCACATCACCATGTTCAGGAACAGTTACTACCCCACAATCATCAGGCTCTTGAACAAAGGGATTAACTACACTCACTCCCATCCATTGAGATGTTCCCACAGCCAAAGATCTCACTTTAAGGGCTCTTTATCTTGTTATTTCAAATTTTTAATGATTGAATATTTATATTTGCACTTGTACACTTCGTTGTCTTCTGCACTCTGCTTAATCTTTCACGGATTCTGTAACAGTTACTATTCTATACATTTGCTGAGTATGCCCACATGAAAATGAATCTCAGGGTTGTATATGGTGACATAAATGTACTTTGATAATAAAATTTACTTTCAACTTTGAGAACAAGAGAAATTTAGAATCATTTTAAGTCAGCAAGAGTTCCATTAAAGTACCTTACAAAATCTATTAATATTTTTTGTTCAAGCTAAACTGTATGCTGGTGGGATAAAGGTAAAAATAAAGCAGAGAATGTCTATCAGTAATAGGGAGGTGAAAGAATTGTAGTGTCTTTGTTCCTTCGGCCAATACATTTTAAAAGCCTTTCAAAATGCAGAAATAGGATGATAATAAAACTGGCGGCTTAGATCGTGGTTCTACAGAAGAACTACAGCAAGCATGGGAGGAAAAGTCTCCTCTGCCAAGGCCCCGGGCAGAGGTGCAATCTTTCCAAACCCACCCCACACTTTCTTGATCCACTAAGGTCCCCTTTCCCTCCTCTTTTTATTGTTGGGACTCCAACCCAAGTGTGTGGCCTCCGAAGTAAGACCAGGGATACAGACTCCAGGTACCTTGTCAGATCAAGGATACAAACACACCAGCTCTAGCCCAACTAGAAGCCCAGGGAAACAGACCAAGGACCGGGACTCCTGACCAACGTAAAGCCCGGGACACAGATCCATAGTCCAACGCATAGCCCGGTACACAGGTCCAACATCTCAGACTCCAGCGCAAAACAAGGCCCGGGACACATGCTGACGCTCTCCCATTTCAGCCCAACGCAAGGCCCAGAGACACGAGCTCAGCTTCGCCGGCTTATGGACAGGCCTTTTGCCGCTACTCCTGCCTCCCTCTCTCTCCCGTGGCGACACTCACCAAGGCGCTGAGGTCTTGCCTGGCCAGATGCGGCTGCCCCACCGTGACTCCGGCATCATCCCCCGTCATCTCGAACCCAATCCCCGCAACCACCAGGCACCTTGCGCCGCTCCCTGGATGATGCAATCCTCTCAGCAACAACGACAGCGCCCGGTATCAAGATGGGCCTTCGGCAGCTCTCGCGCCCCCTTCAGGACGGGAAAATATCCTCACCGTGTGAGAAACGTGGTTCAAATTGGACCTGGGGAGAGAGAAAAAACAATGTTCATTGGTGTTTTTGTTCTCACGTGTAAAAAACTTGCCTTGCATACTGTTTGTAATAGATCGAGTCATAACACTGTGCATCGAGCTAGTCTAAAGTGTGAAAGCTACCGGAAGAGGGCAGTGCAAGTAAACAATGAAGTGCAAGATCATAACCAGGTAGATTGTAAAGCCAAGAGTCAATCTGATCAAGAGTTTGGTAACAGTGGGATAGGAGCTATCCATGAGCCTGGAGATACATGCTTTCAGGCTATTGTGGAGAATGTTTTGAGTCAGTGGTATTTATTTGGCAATTCCATTTGATCCTGTATCAGGAAATAAGCAGGTTTTGAGGATTTGGATCAACAAAGAGGGAAGAACACTTAAGTTTTTACAAAGTATTTATTTAAAGTATAACAAGATATATGATATCGTCTCAAAGTATACAGGGCTATTTACATTACATTTGTGAAACTCAGGCAAAATAACAATAAAGATAAAGACGATTGTCTTGATTTGTTAGATATACGAAACCAAATTTCCCTCGGGATTAATAAAGTATATCTATCTATCTACCTATCTACATTGAAACACGCAGGGAAATGTGTCATTTTGCATCACTGAGCAATACAGTTTACGGATTGTGCTAGAGGCAGTGCGTAAGTGTTGCCACGCTTCTGGGCTGACGTAGCATGCCTACAACTCGCTGACCTTTATCGTACATCTTTGGAATATGAGAAGAAACCAGAGCACCCAAGGAAGCCCATGCAGTCACAGGGAGAACGTGAAGCTCCTCACAGGCAATGACGGGAAATCAGTGATTGCTGGAGCTGTAAAGCATTTGTGCTAACCACTGTGCTACTCTGCCATCAGTACCAGAAGAATGCAACACTTTCCCCTTAATTGCAAAGAATGAATGTCAAAAATAAGAGTTTGGCTTGCAGAACGAACAAGATTGGTGTTGGCGGGGGGGGAAGGTGTGATGCTGAGAGGGGCAGGGTAACACAACATCTCCTCCAACCACTAATCATTAAGTACATTGTACTGTACAAATATGACAATTAAAAAGGACAGATGCAAGACAAAATAAAAATAACAAACTTAAAACTCAGAGAAATTTGAACAACTTTAATACCAAAGATGATAACTCAAATTATCCAGCTGAAAATCAGCTTTGACCAATGTGGCTGCTTCAAAGGATGTGAGTTGGTATGCTATTGGATTTTATGATTATTATTAGAATTTTATGATCATATTTCACAATTCTTTGAAAAATGAAACAAAGTGACTCAATTCATAACAAATTTATTGTTAATTAAACAGAGGGGGGAAATAATCCTGGAATACCAAGACTACATTATTGTTATGATCCCTTCATGAGAGACCAGTTCTCATTTGAATAGATTTGATAATTCACTAGAGTACATTACAGAAAAAAACGATCACATTATAGACAATAATCGACATAATCTTTTCCTAAATCATAAATTGAAGGAAAGAAGACTTACATTTGGCATCCAAAGCAAGTTACAGTATCCCTATCCCGTATTTGAAGATAATTTTTTGTAACATCCAGGGGACAGGCTTAGAAATGTGGAAAGCATATACTTGAATATCAGTTATAGACGTGTCCTTCTTGCAAGACCCGAAATACCAAGGACGAATGGCATTTGTCAACCCTCAGAGTGGATACGAATTTTGTTTGTATCTGCTGAACACCAAAGATCTTGCACTCAGAAAATCCTGCCAACACATTATAAGTACTTTAAGTTACTGACACAGATTATACTTTTGTGTTACCTCCTCCGGCTCTGGTGAAATATGGGAGAAATGTGAATGCAAGCCACAGTTTATTCTGCAGGAGAGCAAATGAAAGCACAGACCATCCTGAACTAGTGTTTTGAACTTTGATACATTAGTAGAAAGGAATTTTCCAATGGCAATGATGATCTCCATGATTACCCTCTACAGATGCTTCCTCACCTGTCAAACATTTCCAGCATTTTTGGCTTTATCTACTTCAAAGTTCAAAGTAAGTTTATTATCAAAGTAGAGGTATGTCACCTTATACAACCCTGAGATTCGTTTACTTGTGGGCATGCTCAGCAAATCCAGGAAACAAAATAGCATCAGTGAAAGACTACACACAACAGGGTAGACAAACAACCAATGTGAAAAAGACAACTAACGGCAGATACAAAAGAAAAGAAAATGTATATGCAATAAATATCAAGAATATGAGATGAAGAGACCTTGGAAGAGAGTCAATAGGTTTGTTGGAACAGTTCACTGGTGGAGCCAGTGAAGTTGAGTTAAGTTTTCCCCTCTGCTTCAAGACCCTGATGGTTGAGGGGTAATAACTGTACCTGAACCTGGTGGTGTGAGTCCTGAGGCTCCTGTACTTCCTTCCTGATGGCAGCAGCGAGAAGGAAACATGGCCTGGGTGGTAGTCTCCTTGATGATGGATGTTGCTTTCCTCTGAGAGTACTCTGTGTAGATGTGCTCGTTGGTGGGGAGGGTTTTACCCGCGATGGATTGCCCACAATAGCTTAAGATTTTTGTTTAAATTCTAGGAATTACAATCACACTTTTTGCAATCACACTTGTACTTAACTCTTGGAATCCAGGGTTCAGTTTGATAAACCTGTCGTGCATTGTGGTAAGGATCAAGTGTGGTCTGAGCAGGGCTTAGTGTGTGTGTGTGTGTGTGTGTGTGTGTGTGTGTGTGTGTGTGTGTGTGTGTGTGTGTGTGTGTGGTGTGTGTGTGTGTGTGTGTGTGTGTGTGTGTGTGTGTGTGTGGTGCGTTTTTGCATATTATGTCTGTGCAGCAGAGAGAATGTTCTTCGATTATCTTGGATCTCCTTGCCTTTAGATCAAAATCATGTGGTAGCTGGTGTAAGAGGCCATTTCAAGCATATACATTCAGGTGTCTTTCACACGTCAAAAAAAAACAAGTAATCCTAGGTTCCAGGGGACTGCTGAAAATGAAAAAAATAGAGTCATAAAGTCATTCAGCCATACTGCAAGAAAACTGGCACATCAGTTCACTAAGTCTATGTGGACTATCAAGTCCCACTTAGACTAATCCTATCCTCTACACATTATTCTCCCCATTTTATTTTTCTCCTATTAACTACCCCAGATTCTACCACCCACCTGTACACCATGGACATTGAATTGGCCTATTTACCTGCATTTCTTTGGAAACCAGAGTAATGGCAAAAATCCCTAGTCGCAGCGAGAATGTTTGAACTCCACACAGCCAGTACCAGAAGTCAGAATTGAACTTAGCTCTGTAGAGCTATGAGGCAGTGTCTCCATCAGCTGCAGTACGAAACTAAAAATGATTAATCAGGATCTGGCCCAGAATCAAATCTTCCTCCAAATTTTCTGAATGGTTTCCAGGAAAGAAATAAAAGTTCAAAGATTCATTTATTATTAAAGAATACAACTCTGAAATTTTTCAATTCCCAAGTAACCATAAAACCAAGAAAGAAAAAGGAAGCACGATCATCAACCCCACAAATCCCACCTCCCTGGAAAAAATCCCAAACAAAAACAGAACAGGCATATCAACCCCCAAATCCCTCCTCCCACACAAAAAAAACAAACAAAAACAGATCAGGTGCATCAACGCTTGCAAATCCCTCCTCTCGCACAAAAAAATGAAGAAAATAGATCAGGCACTTTGACCCCCAAATCCCTCCTTCCACACGAAAAAACCGGAAAAGATCGGGTGAAAAAGCACAAAATATAAAAACTATATGACTGAAAAAAAAGGAGTCTAAAGTCCAAGTCCACATCCAAAACACAGAAAAAACCTGGGCAACACTTTCTGGGGACAGTGGCAGGCTCTTCCCTCTCTGGTATAGAGCAACCAATCAAAAGGAAAACAGCCATCACTCACCCTCTGCACTTGCTTTGATGCTTTAATCTCTTCTATCGGCAAACAGTGGAAGCCATAACCGGCAAAATGGAGCCAATCATTGCCTTGTGCCCTGTCCTGCAGCCTACTGCCACGAGCTTCGTGCATGCTGCCTCTGCCTCCCGGAATACTCTCAGAGACTGCAGAGCACTGGAACACCCAAACAATCTCCAAACTTCACACTCACCTTAATGTTTCAATTGTTCTCGTTTCTTTAATTAGCGGACAATGGAAGCTATAATCGGCAAAATGGGGTCAAACATCAGCTCATGCACCATCCTGCAGCCTTTTTGCCACAGGGTTTGCTCACACTGTCTCTGCTTCCCAGAATCTTCTGGGTACAGAGCCATGGAACACCCAAATGATCTCCAAACAGCAAAGCACAGCCTCCAACAGTTCCAGAATGACATTCAAGACAAGAAGAAAATGTAAAAGACATAAAAGAAGTGAAAAAGATGGTTTCATAAAAATATAGAAATCTACAGCACATTACAGGCCCTTCGGCCCGCAATGTTATGCTGACCATGTAACCTGCTCTAGATGCTGCCTAGAATTAACCTACTGCATAACTATCTATTTTTCTCAGCTCCATGTACCTATTTAAGAGTCTCTTAAAGGACCCTATTGTATCCGCCTCTACCACCTTTGCTGGCAGTGCATTCCATGCACCCACCACTCTCTGTGTGAAAAACTTATATCTGACAACCTCCTTGTACCTACTTCCAAGCACCTTAAATGTTAGCCATTTCAGCCCTGGGAAAAAGCCTCATGCTACTGACACAATCAATGCCTCTTATACGCCTCTATCAGGTCACCTCTCATCCTCCGTTGCTCCAAGTTCACTCATGCTATTCTCATAAATTATGCCCTCCAATCCAGCAACATCCTTGTAAATCTCCTCTGTACTCTCTCTATAGTGTCAACATCCTTCTTTTAATGAGGTGACCAGAACTGAACACAGTACTCCAAGTGGGGTCTGACCAAGGTCTTCTATAGCTGTAACATTACCTCACAGCTCTTGAACTCAATCCCACAGCTGATGAATGCCAACACACCATATGCCTTCTTAACAACACTGTCAACCAGCGCAGCAGCTTTAAGGGTCCTATGGACACGGACCCTGTTGGTCAGAAGAAACTGCAGTCTGATCAAGGACAGGGGAAGCAGACAAGTTACTTTGTTTCCCCCATTTTGTGGACTCTGAACAGTTTCTTGCTCTTGGATAATCTAATCAGAGCAACTGAATGTGGACACAGGAGGCTTCAGGTAATGATCTGCTAAACCTGAGACCATTCTCAAACAAATAGCCATTTGTTATGTGAAGGACATGGACTCTGAACTGATTCTAGCGCTGAGACAATCTAATCAGAGCAATATACCTGAGACCATTCTCAGAGGAGTAGCTACTTGTTTTGTAAAATGCCAGTCCTGCAATCGATAATCTCGTTAGACTCTGTCTGGGTTGCCTCATTTAACTGGTTTGGACCAGTCAGAGTGTAAAGACACAAATACATAAGGCTGGGGTGGGCAGAGCCATGAAACAATGTTGGCTGTAGCCCTGTACAGTGACCAGTAAGAAGGTGACCCAGGTAGGTCAGGTGACCTTGAGCCGATGGGGTGGAGGTCCCATGGTTCAACTGATGAGGAACATATGAGACTCAGGATCTCCAAATACGCAAGGGCGATAATTCTCCAGCAGCCAGAGACCAACCATCACGTATAAGGAGGACCCCACGGACACGTGGAGATCGGGACCACGAGGAATGCCTGGCCAACGTAGACTCCTTTCCTGGGTAATATCCTTTTCTCTTCATCGACTGTTCATGGACTGTCAGGGAATTCTAGTAGGGTGCGCACAGAGACAGTTCGTGAACCCACGTGCTTTTAGTTGAAACAATAAAAGTTACTTGTCGGTAGCTACAGATTCTCTTGCCTCACTGGTCATTATTACAAGGGGTGATTTTTGTAACAACTCCAAGATCTCGCTGATCGTCCACACTGCCAAAAGTCTTACCACTAGTATTATGTTCTGTCTTCAAATTTGACCTACCAAAATAAACCACTTCACACTTAACTGGGTTGAAGTCCATCTGCCACTTCTCAGCCCAGTTCTGCATCCTATTGATGTCCCACTGTAACCTCTGACAACCCTCCAGACTATCTACAACACCCTCAAACTTTGTGTCATCAGCAAACTTACTAACCCACACTTCTACTTCCTCATCCAGGTCATTTATAAAAATCACAAAGAGGAGGGGTCCCAGAACAGATTCCTGCGGAATAACACTGTTCACTGTACTCCATGCAGAATACGAACCATCCGCAATCATCCTTTGCCTTCTATGGACAAGCCAGTTCCAGATCCACAAAGCAAGGTCTCCTTGGATCCCGTGCCTCCTTACTTTCTGAATGAGCTGTGCATGGGGAACCTTATCAAATGCCTTGCTGAAATCCATATACACTATATTCACTGCTCTACCTTCATCAGTGTGTTTTGTCACATCCTCAAAGAATTCAGTCTGGTTTGTAAGGAACGACCTTCCCTTGACAAAGCCATGCTGACTATCCCTAATCAGATTATGTCTCTTCAAATGCTCATAAATCCTACTTCTCAGGATCTTCTCCAACAACTTACCCATGACTGAAGTAAGACTCTCTGGTCTGTAATTTCCAGGGTTATCAAAACTCCTCTTCTTGAACAAAGGAACAATGCTTGCAACCTTCCAATCCTCTGGTACTTCTCCCGTCACTATTGATGATACAAAGATCATCGCTAGAAGCTCAGCAATCTCCTCCCTCACTTCCCACAGTAGCTGGGGTATATCTTGTCCGGTCCCGGCGGCTTATCTAACTTAATACCTTTCAAAAGCTCAAGCACATCCTATTTTTTAATGTCTGTACATTTAAGCAC